>NW_028261392.1:21855096-22052596 GCF_051295495.1 Thamnophis sirtalis | reverse complement strand
ATATATATATATATATATATATATATATATGTATGTATGTATGTATGTATGTATGTATGTATGTATGTATGTATGTATGTATGTATGTATCTGTCTCTATCTATCTATCTATCTATCTATCTATCTATCTATCTATCTATCTATCTATCTATCTATCTATATTGTTTTATTTGTTTCTAATATGAATTAATAGCTTATTAGTAACCTTGACTACCACTGTGTTGTATCTTTTATTTTTGATGAATGTATTTTATTCTCCTTATGTACACTGAGAGCATATGCACCAAAGACAAATTCCTTTTGTGTCCAATCATACTTGGCCAATAAAGAATTCTATTCTGTCCTGTCCTGTCCTGTCCTGTCCTGTCCTGTCCTGTCCTATCCTATCCTATCCTATCCTATCCTATCCTATCCTATCCTATCCTATCCTATCCTATCCTATCCTATCCTATCCTATCCTATCCTATCCTATCTGGCCATATCTTTTCCATTTTGAACTTCCAGGCAAATATTGAAGGAAGAAAAGCATGGACAAATATCAAAAGAAAATAATTCTACAGATCTATCTATCTATCTATCTATCTATCTATCTATCTATCTATCTATCTATCTATCTATCTATCTATCTATCTATCATCTATCTATCTATCTATCCATCCATCCATCCATCCATCCATCCATCCATCCATCCATCCATCCTATCATCCTATCATCTATCTATCTATCTATCTATCTATCTATCTATCTATCTATCTATCTATCTATCTATCTATCTATCTATCTATCTATCTATCTATCTATCTATCATTTAGCAAGATCATTTGCAATTTACGTATTATCCCAAGAATGATTTTGATTGTGACAGCAATAGATCTGCATACGTTTAGAAACAACAACAAAATCCCAAACCTATTCAATGGGAGGAAGATTTTTATTTGCTTTCTACTTTTAAAACATATTATATGACCATGATTCTTTTAAAGCTCCATGGAGTTCTCAGTTAAGAATGTAAAGTTTATGTCTGAAAATAGATTGCCAATAAGAATATTAAAAAAAATTACAGTAGACTATCTTTTATTATAGAGACATTCCTATCCATCTGAAACTCTCTGAATTTAGATATATTGATGTCTTCCTTATCGTGGAGACATTTGCAGTCTAAAACTGTTTTCCTTTATGTTGCAACAGGGCCCGGCGTCTGCCACATGCACACGTGTAGCAAGCGTGCAGTGTGCACATGCATACTTACTGCCCACGATACTCCAGCTACTCGGCAGAGCATTGCGCAGGTGCCATAGAGTCCGTGCGTGTGGGTGAAAGCCCCGATCAGCTCAAATACAAGTAAGGAGGACGGGTGGGCAGATGGGCCCTCCGGAACACCGTACTGGAATGGTACCTGGTGCTCCCAGCAGGCACCAGTGTGCCCATATCAGGGCGTACCGATTGCATCCCACCACTGATGTGGGACCTCAGAGTTTATCAAGTCCAACCTCCCAATCAAGGCAGGAGATCTTATATCATCCTGGTCAAATGGTTGTCCAGGTTTTTTTTTAAACCTCTACTGATGGAGAACCCACAACTTTGGGAGGCAAGATATTGTATTGATTAGCTGTTCTCACTGTCAGGAAATTTATCCTTACTTCTAAATTGGATCTCTCTGCTGTACGTATGTATCTGTGTGGTTGTATGTATTTGCCAGCTTCTACAGTTTTCCACTTAAGTTGCCCACAGTGTGGCTCATGTGTAGAGACTGTGGATGTTCCAGTGGCTGTGAAGGCCATGGGGGTTGCAGAGCCTGAATGGTCACGTGGAGGCTAATGGAGACACTGAGACAGCTGACTAAGACCTTTAAAGCTGTATATGTCATAGAATCCAGGTATCTGCATGATTATCTACCTTCCATGGTTTATGCCGATCTGTTGCAATCCAGGAGGGTAAACATGATCATTTTTTGGGGATCTGGGAAGCACCTACTTTCTGGAACAAGCTCTTCTAAAATCTGTATGGCTCCCACTCTGATAATATCCCCAAAAGCCTTAAATAGCTCTAACCTTGTAATAGTGTGGATGGAGCTCCCATCTATGAAATACTTCATGTTTGTTTGGTTGTTACATGGCTATAATGTGACAATTTTTGAGTTATTATTATTATAGTCTGTGGCACAGACAACCAGATATTCAAACTGGATTTGGCATTTTTGTTCACCTATTGAGTACCTCCTAAGGACCTGGACTAGGCAGATATGGATGTTTGATGGTGTTAAAGCTATACTCACAGGATATACCCTATTTTTCAGACTATAAGACACACCAGAATGTAAGACCCACCAAGATTTTGAAGAGGCAAATTAAAAAAAAAAGTTTTTGCACTCTGCAGACCTCCCAAAAACAGCCCATTTTTTTGCGAAAACAGGCCTGTTTTTTGTCAAAAAATGGGCATGCATAGCCTTTAGGAGGCTTCTAAAGTGCTCCTGGATGCTTGGGGGGGGGGCAAAAAGGAGCAAAAAACGACCCATTTTTTTTGCTCATTTTTGCCCTCCCCAGCCCCCGGGAGCATTCTGGAAGCCTCATAAAAGCTATGCACAGCCATTTTTGTAAAGGGGGCGGGGTTTCGGGAGGCTAAAAATGCTGTATTCAGTATATAAGATTTTCACCCTCTTTTGGGGAGGAAAAAGATGCGTCTTATACTCCGAAAAATACGGTAAGCTCTTTCCAGTAAAACCACCTTTTGAAATTGACTGAAGATGAATTTGTCAATGCTGATGGTGTTCAAGTGGCGTTCTAATTGTTTTGGGGTTGCAACCAAGGCTCCTATCACTATTGGTATACCTTTGCTTTCTTTTGATATAGTCATTCTATTTCGATGATGATGATGATGATAATGATGATGATGATGATGATGATGATGATGATGATGATATATTCTATTGTTTCCATGCTAGATCTGGTTAGAGTCTTGCAGAATCCCAATGGAATAAAATAAATAAATCAACAGAGTGGTCAGTGGACAGGCATGCACTTGTTTGCAAAAACTGAGTTGACAGTGAAGCTTAGGAAAAGAAGGAAATGTGCTTGATGAAAGACAAGGCTTTCTTAGTTCTGATAGGCTATTAACAGTCTGTGATGGGCTGATACCTTATACAGGCTAGCCTGATTTCTAACTGGAGCCTTTCTCTTTTCTGGGCTTAGAATAACTGCATGTAGGAAATAATCAAAAAGTAACTCATGGGGGTTGGATTTTCACTCGGCGGAGTTCGAGCTGGAAGACTTTTCTGTGACTGCCATTGTTTGAGAACTAGTTATAGCTTTCCAATTTGGCATGTTCTTATTTCCCCCTGGAGTGCTGGTTGTTAAATATTTACCAGCACACCTCTGACTGAAACTCCCTTCAAAGATTAAGATGGCCTCGTAGAAGAAGGAAATGCATTGACAAAAACACACGTGCACAACCCTCTTTTTTTGGTTTCTTTTTGGGATTTTGTTTTGGTGCACCTTTTTTTTTTTTGAGAAATTTTTTTATTGTTTTAGTTAAACCCCCCCAAAAATAAGAAAAAAGAATCATCTTTTGTTACATCTTGTTGAAAGCGTATCGATTGGTTACAAATATATTCCGTTCGTTTCTTCCACAGTCTTTACATATACTTCATTCAAATCATGTTGTGCATTTTAAGTCAAGAAAGAAAAGTTATGTATTTTACTATCCCTGTACCATAATTCTCATGTGGTTACCATTGTTTAAACATGTTTTCATCTAGAATTATTTATATTAGAAGACACAACCACCTACTACTACCATCATTTGCAATTTCAATAGATCTCCAATACCATTGCACCTTTATGACATGTTCTAAAATTAATTCGATTAAGTAAGATATCTAAGCATCCCCCCCCCCCTGGAACACACCTGTATGTATCATTAAATATTGTCCATTAACATTTCATTGTTATTACTGTAGTTATTGTAGTTAACTAAAGGTTATTTACTGATTATCTCACCTCTCCTCTCCAGGCCCACACAATATTATAACTTTATAACCGTCTTTAAACAATGATTTATTAATAAGATTTATAGGACTTTTCCCTCAATTCCAAGAAAATAAATATTAGACATCTAAAACAATCTAAGATATATTAACATTTCTGTTTTGGTGCACCTTTATTGTTTGTTTGCCATCCCTTTACTGGCCATTTCCCTCTACCACATATGGCCCATTAGGTGTCCATTTCACTGGACCCTTCTTCCAGCTACCCTGTTTCCCTGAAAATAAGCCCTCCCCGGATAATAAACCCAATTGGGCTTTTGCGCGCATGCACTAAAATAAACCCTCCCCCCAAAATAAGCCCTTTCTGAAAATATTGCAACACAGCAGCAGGCATGAGGTGGCCACGCTCGCTGCCTCTTGAACCTCAAAAATAATAAGAGCTTCCCAAAAATAAGGCCAAGCATTTTTTTTTGGGGGGGGGATTGTCAAAAGAAAATAAGACCTTGTCTTATTTTTGGGGAAACACGGTATGTCTGCAGGCAGAGGTGCTTCATCCAGCATCTTATCATGTAATGTGTCTTTTTAAAAATTGCACTGAAGATATATATAAATGCACAGAATAAAAATAGTTTAGTTTTGTATAGAGAACATTGGATTCCTTTGGTGGCTTTCTGAAGCCATTTTTCCTTTGTTATAGAAAGAAAGAAAGAAAGAAAGCAAGAAAGCAAGCAAGAAAGCAAGCAAGAAAGAAAGCAAGAAAGCAAGCAAGCAAGCAAGCAAGCAAGCAAGCAAGCAAGCAAGCAAGCAAGCAAGCAAGCAAGAAAAGTCTAGTGTAACTATGGAAGGTATAGATATAATCATCTGGTAGATCAGGGGGCCCCTACCACAGGTGCATGGACAGACAATGGTTCGTGGCATGCCAGGCCACGCAAATAAGTGAAGTTCCATCTGTGGGCTGCAGGCAGCACGCAAAACCATGCCCCCTCCTGTCTGTGGGGAAAAAAACTCTCTCCACGGAACTGGTGGTGAATTTCATAAATAATTGCACAATGAAAGATCATTTGGAAGTAGAAGTAGTAGTAGTATTTATAATTAGGCACAGTAAAAAATGCAGTTTAAAAAAACCAATGCAATATCAAACTCTAATCCAATTGAAGATCACAAATATACTGTTCTAGCAGAGGTGGGTTGCTCACAGTTTGACCTGGTTCAGCTGAACCGGTAGTGGCAGCGGCAGGTGGCTCCGCCCACCAGCTCGGATGCTTCTGCGCATGTGCAGAAGTGTTGTACGCACAGCCAAACCAACAGTAAATCGGTTAGCAACCCACCATTGTGTCCTAGTAACCTAAACATCCCATCATATCTTTTTAAAAGCCTGTCCAATAAACTAAATTTTCTTGAGTCTGAGGTTCTACCTGAATAAAACATAAATAAAGTTATATTCTTAACTAAATAATACAGAAGAAAAATATTATATAAAAACCTCAGAATCAGATGACAAGCATTTGCTAAAGAAATTTCATAATTATCGGTGGTTATATTAAACTAACTTTCAATTTCTTTCTAGCAGATAAATCTGATAGGCTGAGGAAATAAGGAAAATAATATAAGTACTATGGATGACTAATAATCTAAATCATACCTGGATTATTTAAAGTTAGTATAGAAAGAATAAGGTATTTTTTAAAATCAGAGAAGTAGAAGAATTATTACACCCTTCTTCCTTTTTCATTCCCATAGGCACTGCAAAATGTAGACTATAAATCAGACTAATGGAGAAATGGAATAATTGAAGAGATAATTCCAAAGATAACTACAACAGTTCATGAGATGTTGGCTTAATGCATGATTAATTTGCATTATATTTCTTAAATTTGGATTCTCATACAATTATTGCAAGGATAAAATGAGTATTAGAGGAATCTATGCATACCAACCTGGATTCCTTGCATGGCAACGGATTCCAATAAATGGAATGCATTCATAGAAAGAGGCCCATTGTTGATAAAATAACAAAAGCTGGGGATGAGTGCTTGCAAAGATAACTGCTGAGATATAATGTCTTTAATTGCCATTTATTAGACGGGATCTTATCTTATTTAACAACCTATATTTTAATATTTATCTAATAACCTAGCACTATAGTAGATGATATTACCTAGTTAGGATAATTAAATATCTGCAAGAAATCAAGCAAACTCAGTGAGCACTAAGGATTCCTCATTCCAACACTGAGCTACAAATATTTGCCTTTATTGGTACCTATTATGTATGTATGTATGTATGTATGTATGTATGTGTGTGTGTGTGTGTGTGTGTGTGTGTATGTATGTGTATTTGTATTTATATTTATACATTATCGTTAAATCACACTTGTTAGAGTTAATTCAGATGTAGCTATATTTGACTCACGGGGGCCCTCTACAGTCAGATATTTCTAATATAAGCAAATGAATCTTTCTGCAAACAACACACACTTCCATAGATCTCATGCAGTGAAGCCAACTGAAGGACATCAAGTTCAGGAAGGCTGGATAATGCTTTAGGGAAATGTCATGTTCTTTTGCTTTGAAAATCTCCAAAGGCATTTCAAACATTTACTGTGAGTGAATGAATAAATAAATAAACTCTTTATTATGGGCAAAGGCCAGCAAGTTAAAATAGCCCACAAGAATGAATGGAAAGTTCATATAATCATATGATGTATAATAAAACAGCCAACAACAACAAGCAATAAGATTATCTATCCAGCCATTCATTAGAAGGCATACCAAATAGGTATATCTAGTTCGGCTGGCATCTCATTATCTCCTGTACTTTTTATGCTATACTTTGCTATGTTGCAGGTGGCGGCAGAATAACTGTCTGAAGTAAAATAATGAGGCATTTTCATCCTGGTGGCAAGGAAAGAGATGTAATAGTTGTTTCCATAGATCTTGGTAAACTTTACAGAACAACAGATTATGTTCAACTCTTTTGACAACTTCTGAGTTACAGAGGTAAGTTCACCCTTTGTAAGAAGTCCTAGTACATCAGTTTTCAAATAGAGCAGACAGAACATCATCTTGGCCACGAGAGAACACTGCAGTGTTTAGGCACATCAATGTAGCAAGCTGCATACTCAGATTTAGTTTCCAGGACTTAAAATAATTATAATAAGGAGAAGCATTCCATGGTCAATTTCTACAAAAGATCAAGGGAAAAGTGGATACAATTAAAACCTGGCAATGGCTTACAACTGGAATATTTTTTTAAAAACCCTGAAGACTTGATTTTGGTTGTGTAAAAGCGAGCTATTCAAATTAATGCAATCAAGGCCAGAACTGAAAAAAAATCTCAAATAATTCAAGTGCAGATTATGTCACAAAACAGAAGAAACCGTCAGGGGTGGGCTTCTCTGGGTTCTTCCGGGTTCGGCTGATCCTCTAGCGAAGATTCTGCGTGGTTCGGTGAACCCCCAAATCCCACTCCTGGCTGGCCCCACCCCTCCCGCCCCTCACAGGAGTCTCCATGCAGCCCATTTTGGATGCCAGGTAAGCCACATGGAGGCTCAGGGAGGGTGAAAAATGGGCTTCCTGGACACTCCAGAAGGCTGGAAATGGGCCCTTTTCTAACCTCCAGGAAGCCTTTGGAGCCCAGGGGAAGCTGTTTTCACCCTCCTGGAGGCTCAAGGAAAACCTCCAGAGCCCAGGGAGGGTGAAAAACTCCCAGAAGTTCTAGAAGGCTGGAAACGGGCTCGTTTCTGACCTCCAGAGAGCCTCAAGATGAAAATCCCCCCTCTGCCATGGTGTGGGAGGCTGACTAGGCCATGCCCACTATGGCCATACCCACCCAACAACCGGGCAGAGAACCCATTGCTAAAATGTTTGAAACCCACTCCTAGAAACAGTAGAATATATGCTAAGCTCATGCAAGAAGATCACATGATAAACAATGGCATAACACAGTCACCAAAATGATTCACTGTAAAAGTAATCATGTGCCACTAACGGTGGGAATATATGGCTGAAAAAGTAGTAAAAAAATGAGCAGTTTTGTAGGAGTTTTGAATATAAACTGATAAACACTGGATTCAACTGTGGCTGAAAAGAAGAAAGTATGGATGTGGCAATATCAAGGAAGATCCCAAAATACCAAGATCTGGAAATTGAAGTTGAAAGATTATGTCATAAACCAGTCATGGTGGTCTCAGTGGTTATTGGCATATTGGGTGCAATACCAAAAAATCTTGTATGGCATTTAGAAAATCTGCATATTGACAAAATTGCCATCTGTCAATTACAAAAAGGCTACACTGCTTGGATCGAAAAATGTACTAAGCCAATAAATTATGAATCCTAAATTCTTTAAAAGAACTTGATGCACAGGAAGGCCAATCCCAGCTAATGAACTGGCAACTGTGACTTCAAACAAATTGGTTTTCTTGGGACCAAAAATAAATATGGATCCCATGAAACTTGTTTTGCTTCTCTGTGTCCAGGATGTACTGTTTAATAAAGACTTCAGCTAGTTCATGGACAATAAAAACTCTTGAGAATGTCCATACGTCAGAAGTGTATTCAATATGATCCTCTTTAACAGAGATTTAGGCGGAAGATAATTTTAATTAGAGATAATAAATCTTCTGCCAAGCACACATCTACGATAAACCAATCTCCAGCCACAAAGTATAAGACCTAAACTACTTTTCTCAGAAATTTGCATTGCATTGTTTTCCTGGGAAATAATGGGTATGGATCTTTCTGTGCTTCTTTAGTACGTATAATTAGTATTTTGATTTAAAACTTCAAATAGTGAAAGAGAAGGTCCATTCTCAGAGCTTGTGGGTTGGTTTCCCACTCTTTCGTTACTAGGCTAGGTGACATCTTCAGTGGAGTTTAGTCCCCCTAACCTCTGCTGAAGATGCTACCTAGCCTAGTTGGTTCAGAAACCAACCCACAAGCTTGGGGAATGAACCTTCACTCTCATGCTACACCCAAGCTACAGATGTATGCCACTTATTGCAAACTTCAAATAGCATGATAGGGGAAGCTGTGATACGGTCTCCTTTCATGCAAGAAGAAACATAAGATACCTGCAACGTTTATGCTGTCTTTATTGCATTTTCAACTTGGGCCATGGCAGTCAATGGAAAGAAATCCCATTCCAAGTGTTAAATGAAAACATGGAACTATCAATTAGGTAAACAGGAGAGACATCTCCATAAAAATTAAAGTTTGAGAAAGCCTTTTCCCACAATATTTCTCTAGACACGAAATCAAACAATATTCACTACTGAATATTTTTCATTCAAATGTTGTTGGAGGAGAGGGCGGCTCACAATAGAATGCCCTGTCTACTGCCGGTTCACTTGTGGGCGCGCCACATGCGCATGCACAGTGCAATAAAAATTGTTCTGCGCATGCGCAGAAGCAGAAACCAAAATGGCAGAACCTACGCTGCTGCCCGGAGAACTGGTTCAGAGGCGTGGCAGGCCTGGGCCACTGCCAGTTCCAGCGATCCAGGGCGCCAAAACACTACTACTACTGGTTTGGCCAAACCAGTCTAACTCGCCACTGGTCCTGCTTTAAAGCCAGCTGTTCTCCTCATCTGGAATGTTCTCTGGTTGCAACCAGTCCTGATGTTTCCAATGCAGTTGCATTTGATTCTTCTACTCAAAAGTTTTGGGGGGCTTTATTTAGCACGATCTGCCCTGCTGTCTTTTTAATGAATTATATAATTTAAGAAGATTGCAATGTGTGTGCTAATGGCTTCTGCTTTACACCACTCATCTAAGTAGATGCTATTAATGGGAAAAAAAAGTGTCTGGAACATTAAACGTTAAGATTAACATAAACTGACTCACTATAATCTTTCATTTATTATTCAGCATCTTAAAAAAAAAGAAAAGAAAAGAAAACAGTGCACAAACCGAAGCATTCTGGCTCGACAGATGTCTGTTTCTGGTTTCATGACTACAATTCCACCAAGTGCTACTCTCAGCAAATCCCATTCAAGAAGTTCAGTGTTGACTGTCACGGGTGAAAGATCTTGTCCATATGTGAAGATCTAATTAGACTGATTTATTGCTACTCCTGCCTATACATAGGAATATTCTCAACTGACAGTTAGCACCTGATAGGAGTTAGATAAAGTTCAATGGCATTCAAGTGTGGAGGGGGGGAGTATTGGACTTAGTTCGCTTGTGGCTATATAGAAATTTTAGCTTAATCTCCCTTTTGACTCTTCCCCAAGGTTCCCCCGTTCGTTCCCCTACAGAGACCTTTTTAAGTAAAATGCACAATGCTAGCTACAGAATCAGGCAGCAAAACAACATCCACTCATTTGGCAACATGCTTTACTCTCCACTTTTCATCTGTGTGATTCAAATTCATAAATTCGTGTCATGTGCCCTAAAAACCAATTAAAATGAGCACGAAGCTCATTTAAAATAGTGCTAAAATTCCTCTACTCTAAGTTACTCATACCTTAGTCGCTTCCCAAATGGACTATTGTAATGTGCCCTACAACTGCCCTTGAAGAGTACTTGGAAGCTTCAACTTCAAGTGAAGTGGCGGGATACTCATGTGGGCTCCAAGAATGATACACATTATACTTCACCCCTGTGAGTGGCATTGTTGCCAGTCTGCTTCCAAGTTCATTTCAAGGTGTTAGTTTTGAACTTTAAAGTCTTACATGGCATAGGCCTGGCATTAGTTGAGGGACTATCTCTTCCTAGTTACAACTACCTGACCCATCAGGTTGCCATCAGGAGGGCATGTTGTGGGTCCTGTCTGCCAAGGAACTTCATCTGAGGAGACTCTAAAGTCTTGGCACCCACCTTGTAGAACATCATCAATCTCCAAGATGAAATTGATCCAGAAATCCCTTAAAAACCTGCTTTTGTCAGCTGGATTGAGGATCTCAGGGAAATAGGGACATAAACTACTGCACATAAACTTTTGAAGACACTATCCTGTTTTTGTTTTTATGTTTTAACTGTTTGATGATTTTTAAAAGTTTTATTTTTAATTGTTCTGTTTTATAGTATACTACCCAGTTTCACATTTGTGAGATGGGCAGTTATAGAGAAAGAAAGAAAAAAAGGAAGGAAGGAAGGAAGGAAGGAAGGAAGGAAGGAAGGAAGGAAGGAAGGAAGGAAGGAAGGAAGGAAGGAAGGAAGGAAGGGACTTCATTATTTTCCTAATGAGACTGTATTGGCAGCTGTTCCATTTTAATCCCATAATGTGATCTTGTCCTCATCTGACCTTGATAAACTGACTGCATTTGCAAAACTTACAATTTGCTTTTTAGATTTTTTTTTCCCCTCTGGATGATAACTGAGTAGCCACACAGAGTTAGTTAATCATTCCCTGCCTTTGGCAAGAAATCATATTTTGCTCCAAAAAGCTAGAATGAAATATATGACATGTTCAGCTTTCTGAGGAGGGACTTCTTCCCATGTCAAATTATGCAATTTTCTTTTGCAGAAAATGTGCAGAAAAGGATAAGTAGAAAATACTTACACAAGCTTAGACTTGATTGGTCAGGTTTGATGACTTTATAAGCTCCTGCTTTTATAAGTAATGGCCATACAAATTAGAACAGTTTTAACTAAGTCCTTGTAGTTAATTAATCGGAACCATGAAAATGAAATAAAGAGAAATTAGGATTGTATTTCTGGATTTTCCCTTAATCGTATGTGTTGAAAGAAATAAGATAGAACTTTCCCTTGTCCAATGGTGAAAAAATGTGTCTTCAGTGGCTGCAGTGCTGAAGAAGCTTAAATTTTCCAAAGAGTTCTTTTCCTCATCCAATTTTCGTATCAGTATGAAACTGCCTAGAGAATGAATTCTGCTAGTTCTGAATGTGCTATCATTAGTAAGGGGATGAACCAGTGGTGGGATTAATTTTTTTTTACTGGCTACGTGGAAATGACTTGGTGGGTGTGGTGTGACTTGGTGGGCATGGCAGGGGAAGGATACTGCAAAATCCCAATTTCCACCCCACCCCACTAACCTGCTTTCCAGCTCTGTTCTCCTGTGCAGGGCAACAAAAGAAGACCCAGCCGATCAGCTGGGACTCGGGAGGTAGTGAATAGATTGGGATGGAGCCAGCCAGAGATAGTATTTTCCGCTACTGGTTCACTAGAACTGATCAGAACTGGCTGAATACCACCTCTGGAATGACCCTTGAATGGTCAGATTGAGTTTACATACATACATATGTGCATGCATAAACACACACACACATACAAACACACACACACACACACTTCTTTCTTAATATAAAATACAAATAGAAATAAAGGCAATGGAAAAATACCAAAAGAAAAGGGAATAGAAGAGATAAGTGAGAGAAGGGGAAAAAAAATAAAAGAGAAACAAAAAGAAGTGACTTCTGAGTAAGATACATAGAAAACTTTATAGTATCAATTTTTTAGTTATGCCAAATAATTACTAGCTGTTTCTGAACTGTCAAAATCCCAAGCTAAAACCTTAATTTTTTTTCTCTTTCACGTAGAAAGTCCAGAAATGATTTCCAAGTAACCATAAAACTATTTACTGGCAGGTGTGCCATTTCAGCATTCCTTGGCATAAAATGCAAGGAGTGTGTGTGTGGGAGGGTGAGGAAGATAGGGAAGTAGAGAATGGTCATGAGGTGGAAGGAGGGGGGGGGGGGAAATGACAGAAACCAGAGATGTCAATCTGGAACAAATCAGCTGATCAAGGACAGAGGCATGAGAACAGAATGTGAAACTCCACCAAAGAGGCATTAATCCTCAAAGCCATTCCTGAATAACCCATGAGAGCAACTTTTGCATCTCATTTGGAAACCAAGGACCCAGAGAATGGAGGAAGAATGGAGAGGCCAATCAAGCACAATAATCCCACAGTCATTGAACCAGTTTTTGGTGCTTTGGGCAAAAGTTGCTCTCATCAGAAAAGAGGATTTTGGACCACTGAGCAACAGGACTTTGGACCACTGTGCTTAATTAAGACCAGGGTCAACACAGCCATCTACCAGGAGATTTTGGAGCACTTCATGCTTCCTTCCACAGATGAGCTTTATGGGGATGCTGACTTCATTTTCCAGCTGCCCTTACTGCCAAAAGCACCAAAACCTGGTTCAATGACTGTGGGGTTACTGTGCTTGATTGGCCAGCAAACTCGTCTGATCTGAACCCCATAGAGAATATTTGAGGCATTGCCAAGAGAAATGAGATCAAACAATGCAGAAGAGCTGAAAACCACTATTGAAGCATCCTGGTCTTCCATAACACCTCAGCAGTGCCACAGGCTGATAGCTTCCATGCCACGCCGCATTGAGGCAGTAATTGCTGCAAAAGGGGCCCAAACCAAGTACTGAGTATATATGCATGCTTATACTTTTCAGAGGTCCGATATTGTTCTATGTACAATCCTTGTTTTATTGATTGCATGTAATATTCTAATTTTCTGAGATGGTGGATTTGGGGTTTTCATGAGCTATACGCCATAATCATCACAATTATGACAAATCACGGATTCAACTATCTTGCTTTGCATGTAATGAGTCTATCTCATATATTAGTTTCACCTTTTAAGTTGCATTACTGAAATAAATGAACTTTTGCACGATATTCTAATTTTTTGAGTTTCACCTGTATATAGAGAAAATAAGGTGTTTTAAAACTTAAAATTTGAAAATGTGAACCAATGGCATAAATATTTTTAACAAGTAATTTTGATACAAAATTGCATTTTTGTTTTGCTCTGACACACATAATAGTAGCGGTACAGCTAGCAGAAAAAATGAAGAGCAAGTGCGGAAATCCACAGTAGAACAAATGCCAGTTGAAAAATGAAGCATAAAGCCAGATGAGAAGGGAATGTATCATTTGCTTCAAGCCTAAAACCTTGGAGCTTTAATTATGATTCATGAATTTGTGAATTCTTTTTTGGCATGAGAGGTAATGGAATAATGATTTTTAATCACACAGGGATCACTCCTGGAACATCTCAACAAGCTGTTACGATGCAGAACCATTGTTTCAGAAAGAGGAATTTCAAGAGGGAAAAAAATTTAAAAAATCCTCAAGTGCATCTTTGCAGCTACAGAGAAAGCTACAAATTGTAAGGTGTTGAAAGTTTTCAACAAAATAGGTCCAAAGTGATCATGGCGAATACACATTCATTATTTGCCTCACCTACATTATTTTTCATTACAAATAAAGTATGCTTTCTGTCATAATTGTAGTACAAGTTTAGTTCGGAGTCTCACTATTTGTGCATTTGTATGTGGGTTTCTGCAATTCCTATGCTATTCTGTTCCAAAAAGGCTGTGAATGACTTATAACCAATGGTGGGATCCAGCCATTCCGCACCTATTTGGGTGAACAGGTTGTTAACTTTCTAAGCAGTTTGGAGAACCGGTTGTTGGAAGAAATCTTTTGTTTTTCTCCAATTTACAGGGCTAATCCTGTAAGGAAGGCAGGAAGGAAACATTCTGGTGGTGTTTCTAGCCTAAACTTTATTGCCCTGCTTACAGAAACTGCATCTCTGGTTAACCCTTATTACATTGTAGCAGCTAAGACGCACCCATCGTCCTGAGTGACGTTAAGTTGGCCACACCCACCCAGTCACATGACCACTGAGCTACACCTACCCAGCTGGTCATTAGGGCAGAGATCCAGTTTATAAATTATTTGAATCCCACCACTGCTTATAACTGTAGAAGAATAAAACAGAAAGAATTAAAAGAAAAAGAAAATACCTAACTTCTGTTCCAACTAATTACAATCCATTTTTTAGCCATGGACGTAGCAAGGGCCAAGAAACAAGCACCTATTTGTAGGAAGCAGACTCACCATGCTCTGAATAACATAAAAAAAAACTTTCTGAAAAACTCAGGTGGTGGGGCGTTTCCTGAACACCAGTCAAGATCCAGGAGAATTTAACAGATGGGTTTCTGAATAATGAATTGGGCATTTTTGTGTGCTTATTGGTCTAGAATGAATAGGGATTTAAAGTTGGCAGATGAGTTGAAAACTCAAAGAAAGAAGACAATAATGAGATTGGAAGGATGACACAATTGTCTTATAGACGAGCCCACAAAATTATTCATCTGTCAACATTTTACCTTCTCGCTCAGACTGGAAGAGGATGGGTGGCCTGCCAGGATCACTATCTGCTAATCTCACATAGTTTTCTTACCTACCTTGTCACAATTTGAATTTCTCAACAGAGGAATGGTAATGATAAAAGTAAATAGAGTGATGTTTGCTTGAAACTTCCATTCAAACATTAAGTATAGTAAGTGGGAGGAACTGCTACTATCTTATTCATTTATAATATACAGGTTGGTGCAGGAATATCCCTAAGAATTTTAGGAGCTTGGACATTCAAAAAACTCTCTGCCAGCTCAGATTCCTCTAATATTAGACAGATGTTGGCCACCGATGAAAACAAATGTTAGAATCATAAGGCTGGGAGGAACCTTGGAGATCTTCTAAACCAATTCTGTCCAAGGGAAGGGTCCTTATATCATCCTGGACAAATGATTGTCTAATCTTTTCTTGAAAGCCTCCAGCGACAGAGTGCTCATTACTCTGAGAGGCAAGCTAGTTTATTGATTGTTATCACTGTCATAAAGTTTTGTTTTAGTTCCAAGTTGGATCACCCTTGCTTCTTGTTTTGCCCTGAGATGCTTTGGAGAATAGATCAACTCCTCTTTTCAGTGATGAGTTTCCAAGTATTAGAATATGGCTAATACTGTATGTCACACAACTCCTTCTCTTCATTAGACTAATTAGACTACACATACCTAGTTCCTTCAACTGTTCATTGTACAATTTAGTCTCCAGACCGCTTAGCATCTTTGTAGTTCTTCTCTGTACTCTTTCTGGGATCTCAGCTTCTTTTTTTCTATTGTGGTAATCAATACTGGATGCATAAAATGTTTTATTCCAAGCTTGGAACCTGAAAGACCTGCATTGAAAAACATTCCTTGCAATCCTGTTGTCTATCAGAACAAAGCCAGAAGTAGCTGAAGAATTTTTCTGAACTTGGAACACTACTCTTTAAAATATCTATGCTTTGTTCTGAGCTTGAAACACTTGAGGAAGTTTATTTTTATGACTGAAACTCTTGAAATGGCCAGGCAAGTTGACTATTCTATTGAAATAAAACTCTTGGAACTCATAAGTCAAAACACTTTGACATCCCTATTTGGGGCTCAAAACCTTTTGGGCTTCAATTATTTTGCTTACCTAGAAGGATTATATTGCGCTGTTTACTTTCTTCCTGAGTTGGAGAAATTAGAATAAAAAAACTAAACCAACAAGAAAATAAGTCCAGTTGTCATGACTCCACTTTCAGACAATTCTACCTGAGAATTTGAGAATCCTCATTAACATATTGCCATGAACTTTGTGGAAGAAACCCTAAGGTTGATAGAGGAATGCCCCTAAGAATTTTAGGAATTTGTACATTCCAACTACCTACTCAGATTCCCCTAACCAATTTGTTCAGAAGCTGCCTGAATGAGCACAAAAGATCTCAAATCAAAAAGAAAATGTCCAGTTGCCTTGGTTCACCTTTTAGACAAGAAGAATGGTGGCTCAGTGGCTAAGACACTCAGCTTGTCAATCAGAAAGGTCAGCAGTACAGTGGTTTGAATCCCTAGCGCCACATAGTGGTGTGAGCTCCCACTACTTGTCCCAGCTTCTGCCAACCTAGCAGTTCAAAATCATGCTTAAAAAGGCAAGTAGAAAAATAGGAACCATCTTTGGTGGGAAGGTAACAGTGTTCTGTGCGCCTTTGGCATTTAGTCATTCTGGCCACATGATCATGGAGACATCTTCGGACAGCGCTGGCTCTTCAGCTTTGAAAGGGAGATAAGCACCACCCCCTAGAGTCAGGAATGACTAGCACATATGTGCAAGGGGACGTTTTACCTTTACCTAAGAAGAGTTAGCTAACAGAGTTTGGCTTGTAATAGAAACACATTCATCTACAAACTGAAAGAAGCTTCTTGGATGAGAAATTTTTTTCAAAGAAAAAAAACAAGAAAGACCAGTTGCATTTTGGAAAAACCACCTTTGGGCAACCATGATCTGATTGATTGAGAATCTCCATAGCCATAAACTGAAAGTATATTTAAAGTAAGAGAGATAATTGAGTTAGGTTCACACAGAATGATGATAAATGATGAACCTTAATATACAAAAACATCAGGACACAAACGTCTTGCAGTTTTCCATTCTGTTCCCTATATATCAACATCTGCATTTAATTTCTTAGTAAGGTAATTCAAATAATAGTGTTGTTAGCATGACTTTGATACCTGAAGGAGCTCAACCTATTGTGTACAGCCTGCTAATAGATTAGATAAGGGTGAGTAACACAAGCTCTAAAGTAACACAGAGATATTCTAAATGTGTAACTCCTTAGTAAAGAAATTTTCAGGAAGGTGACTTTCTCTGACTTAAGAATTAGGTTTACTGCCAGAGAGTGCATTTATTAATCCTATTTGGGATTTTAAGATTACTTGGACGGATTTCCACATCATTTTGAATTAAACTCCAGAGCTTGGACAGAAACTTGTACACATGTTTATGTGCATTTGTCTAATACTGGTAATCCTCAATTTACAACCATCTGTTTGAAGTTACAACAATACTAAAAAAAAAACAACTTATGGCCGTTTTTCACCCTTACAACTATTGCAATATCTTCATGGCCATTTGATCAACATCTGCATGCTAGGGCAATTGGCTCATATTTATGATGGTTGCGGTGTCCCTGGATGACGTAACTCTGTTTTGCAACCGTCTGACAAGCAAAATCAATGGGGACGCCAAATTTACTTTACAATCGTGGTACTAACTTAGCAGCTGCAGCAATCCAGTTAATAATGGTGGCAAGAATTTCGTTGTATTTAAGTACAATGACAATAAAGATTATACTTATATTTTTTTTAAAAAGAAAGGTCATAAAACTGAGAACAACTCACTTAGCGATGGAAATTTTTGGTTCAATTGTGGTCGTAACTTGAGGATGACCTGTGTACATTCTCCCCAATGTACATTTCATATACCCTAATTTCCACTACCTTCTACGTCAGATGACTTCAGGATCTTTTCTTTTATCTACAATGAGAGCATATGCACCAAAGACAAATTCCTTGTGTGTCCAATCACACTTGACCAATAAAGAATTCTTTCTTTCTTTCTTTCTTTCTTTCTTTCTTTCTTTCTTTCTTTCTTTCTTTCTTTCTTTCTTTCTATCTATCTATCTATCTATCTATCTATCTATCTATCTATCTATCTATCTATCTATCATCTATCTACCTACCTACCTACCTACCTACCTACCTACCTACCTACCTACCTATCTATCTATCTATCTATCTATCTATCTATCTATCTATCTATCTATCTGCCTTTGGAAATTCTTCAGAAACGTAAAAGATTCAAAACACTGCTCAGTTGAACCAATGTATTGGGTGCTCCACTCAAATGTGGTGGTTACTTTTAAACTTAGATGTAGTCTAGTCTTTGATAGCCCAGTTCAGAAACTGTGCTTCATCCACAATGCTCTGGTATCCTTAGGAAGGAATGGGAACAGAATGCAAAGCACAGCACTTGTCCTTGCTTTAATAACCAGTGTCCTAGTATTTATACATTTATAGAATGTATTGGCCACCCAACTGTAATTCTCAAACAGTGTCACAGTGTTCTGGGGTCATCCACATAAAGCAATCACAGTGGAGATTGGCAACTTGGCTGTTAAGCAAAACAGTCACTAAAATGAAACTGCTACTGTCCTTATGGTCTTGCTTCAGCTTTTCTTTACAGACTTGCAAAAATCTTAAATGCAAGAAATGGTCACAAAAGTTCTTTATTCATCACCATCCCAATTGAACAGTTGGAAATTGAGAGAGTCAGTAAATAAGGACTACTTGTATAACTAAACTGGCTGGAATTATTCTTCCCTATCAACGTTTGATATGCAAGGCTGTTGAGTTAGGAAAGATTTAACCATATGATTTCACATTGTAATGCTACTGAGAAGAAATGCCACCAGATTTGGAAGAGGAAAATGTACAATAGAACTTTGAGTCGTGTTTTCATCTATAATTGAATTTAGAAATCAGACATTAAAAATCAGAACTTTTGAACATCATTCCATGGAATCAATTGAGTATTTCTGAAGCACATTCATATTGTATTATTCCACAATTTCTTTCAACCTACCTCTCCTTCATTATATGTTCACCTCTAAAATAATGCATCATTCATTGCTTAGGCTGATGTATCATAAGAAAGGCTACGTCAAGTAGCAGGTGTGTAGAAAATTTGGTTTGGCAGAAAATTGAAATAAGCAATTTACTTCAAGGGCTACGGACACCTGTTCATTCTTGTTATTTTGCTTTCTTGTTTTCCCGTTCAATTAAAATCATTCAGTTAATTATAGAGTGTGTGATTAGTTTATATGGATTTTAAGATACCACAATTTGCATGCATGTTGTAAATAAAACAAAGGAGCTGCAGTTAGATTGGGGCAAGAAGACTTGAAAGCTTGAACACATACTGTATTTGGATAGACAATGAAATATAATTTTATTTTAATCTTTGGTCAGCTAAGATAAAGTTAGTGGGATTTCTAATGTACATTTGACATATTTCTATATTGCTCTGCACATCTTTCACTTTTAGCTCCTTTCTGCACTTCACATATTATATCTGACGGGAATATTTTGAAACATTTTTAATTGTATAATTTCTTTCACTTAAAAATCTATCATAGCCTTTCTCCTTGATTTTGAAGAACTGCTCAGTGTCACAAGATTAAGTATTTATATCATTAGCTAAGTTGAAGTGAAAAGGAAATGGAAATTTAGAATGAATTGTGAGAGTTTTAAAGTAAACTATGTATGTCGTAGCTTCAAAACATGAAGTGGAATTAACTTATAAAAAGTTATTTGTAACTCATGTCTGCCTGATAATTATAATCAAATTAAGTGCTGCTTGTTAATAGATATTTTCCCCTTTTAATATACTATAAGTCTCTTTAAAAAGATTCAGTCGGAAATATGAATTTTAGTCTCATTTCAATTAAACACAATTTACATTACATTTATATGTCTTTTTATTTATAATTTATTTATTTATTTATAAAATTTATATGCCGCCCAATCCCGAAGGACTCCAGGTGCCTTATAAAAAAGAGAGAGAAAAAAAGACACATAACAAACACATAACGGGGGGAAAAAACGGTTTAAAATAGCAACACCTCATACATTCATTCTAATCGGGGCTGGACCTCAACAGTGAGGTCAACAGCCCCAGGCCTGCTGGAATAGCCAAGTTTTTACAGCTTTCCTGAAGGCCATGAGAGTGGGTATGGTCCGGATCTCTGGGGGTAGCTGATTCCAAAGAGTCAGAGCAGCCACAGAGAAGGCTCTCCTCTGGGGGGCCGCCAGCCGACACTGTCTGGCTGATGGCATCTGAAGGAGGCCCTATCTGTGGGATCTTACTGGCCGCTGGGAGGTATGTGGCAGTAGGCGGTCTTGAACGTACGCTGGCCCTAAGTCATGTAGGGCTTTTGAATTCAATGTAGTTTTGCTTCCAAACCCCATATCATCAGACACTGAAAAGTGTCTTGCATGTCTGTTTTTTTTTTTAGCAATAGTACATGGAAAATAGAATGATTGGGCAATGAAGGAGGTTGTTGGTGTTGTGTTTCTGCTACATGGACTGGAGATGTTGTGCGAATACAGATACAGTTGGAGAGAAATTTCCTGGAGAAAGGAGGCGATCTGCAACTGAGACCCAGCAGAAACAAACAGGATCAGAAAACAAGATCTGGGGATCTGGTTGGTAGAAATAACAGCTGTGATCAGAAAGGTGAGACCATGAAAAGCTTAGTGTGTTGGTTGGGTAGAGTCCACAAACCACATGCTCTTTCTTGGTTTTGTCTCTTTAGGCTCCTGGACCAACTTTACGGTACTTATCCAAATTGCCTGGCAGAGAACATGACTTGCATTGGTTCCTCCTTTGATCAGTATTGAGATATATCCTTCTAGGTTGCTCAGTTCTCAACTTCTTTACCCTAAAGTACCTTCAACCCATATGACACTATGAACATCCTACTTTGGTTGCAGCTACCTTGCTGAAATCGGAGGAGTAGGTAATTCAAGGGCACACGTAATTCATGTTTATTGCTGTTATGACAGGTAGGTCAGGGACAATAAGAAGAATCATACAGAGAGAAAGGATGTGGCATGAATAGGAAAGAGTAAAAAAAAAAGCTACGTGAGGATATTCTTGAAGAAAACAGAAAAGTACAGAGAGTAGTCTATGCCAGTGATACAATTAAATCAGAATAATGAGAAACAAGTGAAAAATCTCTTGTTCCCTCATTTTCCATGGAAATATTTTTTTTTCTTTGCGTGAATAGATGAGGGCATAGCAAAGAGAACAGTTGAAGGTTTTTCTGAAATGTAACAGTATTACTTTAGTTGTTTCTTAAATTTGGTTCCTGTTGCGGAGACCTATTCTCCAGTGGAAGTTAGTTCCATTTTTTGTAGGAGAATGGAAAACAGAACTGCCTTCTTGAAAAGTATGATGTGGACATTTGTAAGAAGCTTTAAGGGATAACAGAATAACAGTGTTGGAAGAGACCTTGGAGATCTTCTTGTCCAACTCCCTGCTAAGGTAGGAAGCCCTGTACCATTTCTGAGAAATGGTTGTCTAATCTCTTCTTAAAACCTTCCAGTGTTGGAGCTTCACAACTTCTGGAGGCAAGCTGTTCTACTGATTAATTGTTCTGTTAGGAAATTTCTCCTTAGTTCTAGGTAGCTTCTCTCCTTGATTAGCTTCCATCCATTGCTTCTTGTCCTCCTTTCAGGTGATTTGGAGAATAGGTTGACTCCCTTTTATTTGTGGCAACCCCTGAGATATTGGGAACACTGTTATCATGTCACCCCTAGTCCTTTTTTTCATTAAACTAGACATGTCCAATTCCAGCAACTGTTCTTTATATGTTTTAGTCTCCAGCTCCCTAACCATCTTTGTTCTCTTCTCTTCATCTTTCTAGAATCTTAACATCTTTTTTTACATTGTGGCGACCAAAACAGAATGCTGTATTCCAAGTGAAGCCACAGCTTTACCAAGGCATTACAAAGTGGTATTAACACTTCATGTGATCTTGATTCTAACCCTCCTTCAGTATGAAAATGGTAAATTTGACCTACAAACCTTACAGGGCTTGAGTCTGTTATATCATTAGGAGCACCTTTTTCAAGTAGAATCAATTCCTTTCGTATGAAAATCCTGGGGAAAAATTACTTGACATAGTAAGGAGACGGAGACCAGCACAAGCTACTTCTTGGTGAGGGTCTACGACAGCCTGATGAAGCCAGCTTTCCAGCTTGCCTCTGCCAAATCACCTCTGCCAACTCACTGCTACTAAGTCACTGCAGGCAACTCAACACGTCCAATAAGTGCACGGGACAACTCACTGCGCCTACCAGAGGGAGAACTGAATCGGTAAGCAAGCAAACAGATGGGTAGAATGCAGAGTGTGTTGATGGCCAGGTGCTTCCCACCAAAGGGAGAGTTGGGCAGAGTGCAGAGTGCCTGCAGAAGCCGGGGGCTTTCCATTTTCACATCCCGTCACCACCACTGTGGCTGCAGTGAACTCCAGGCTCTAAGCAAAGCTTTTTCTAAATGACTTTTAATTTGTTGAATTAATGGCATTTAAGGGGTTAGAATGACAAAACCAACATGTTAACCCTCATGTTGCCAGTTCTGCTTTTTGGGCATGCATGTGACATTATGACCTGTGTAGAAAATGGGTGGGGCTTTCATGAAAGATCCGCTAATGTCAGTTTGCTTCCTTCCAATTTATCCTGACCTTTCTGGTTAAATAATGCCATTGGTATTGTAAATAATCATTCATTGTTGAATTTTAATAAAATATGGCTGTGTTATTTTTATTTTAAAAAATATTGTATTGTGGATACCGAAAATTAAACCGTTGCAACAGTGTAGAACCCTAATAAATCAATAAATGATTCAAAATAATTGTATAATCTATGTGGTTGCTGAGCAATTAATCTACAGTAGGACCAGTAATAAATAATAACTTTTATGAAGGCAAAGGAATTTGGGGTTCTTCCAACCAGAAGTGTGTAGTTTGAATGCAGAGAACATTTGTTAAGCTAAAAAGGTCTAAGTTTCATTAGTGTAGGGTTGGGAATCTAGTTCCAATTCTGTGATAGAAAAGTCCTGAGCAACACATTAAGGTGAATACATAAGTAGAATACAGTCTGTAGAAAGTAAAATTATGTAGAGGCAATGTACAGGCCCCACAGCAAAAGAAGCTGAAAGTATCAGTTGAGAAATGTCTGGAGACACAGAGTGTAATGAGAAACTTTCAGTTCTATCAGTTAAAGAGTTAACCCATTTGTTAAGTGTGTGTTTGTGTGTGTGTGAGAGAGAGAGAGAGGGGGGGGGAGGGAGGGAGGGAGGGAGGAAGAGAGGGGGGGAGAGGGAGGGAGAGAGGGAGGGAAGGGAGAAGAGAGGAGGGGGAGGAGAGGAAGGGAGAAAGGACATTATGAAGAACAAACTAAGGACAAAAAGAAGGCTAGGGGGGACATGATAGCAGTGTTACAATATCTCAGGGGATGCCACAAAGAAGAGGCAGTCAAGCTATTCTCCAAGACACCTGAGGGTAGGACAAGAAACAATGGGTGGAAACTAATCAAGGAGAGAAGCAAATTAGAACTAAGGAAAAATTTCCTGACAGAATAATTAATCAGTGGAACAACTTGCTTCCAGAAGTTGTGAATGCTCCAACACTGGAAGTTTTTAAGAAGACATTGGATAACCATTTGTTTGAAGTGGTGTAGGGTTTCCTCCCTAAGCAGGGGGTTGGACTAGAAGACCTTCAAGGTCCCTTTCTACTCTGTTATTCTAAACTACATTTTTTAATACTAGTATAAAAAGTGTTTTTGCTATTTTCAAATTAAAAAGTTCCGTGTGCAAAAATATTGGAGATAATGTATGGGATGAAGGCACAATAGATATTCACCATTTGAATGTCCATATAACAGTAATTTGGATAAGCCTGCTAAAAAAAATTAAAAAGGCATCCTTGATCACTAAAAGGGATTTAAAAAAAAAAGTTAAGATACCTACTACTAATTGTTCATCTGCACTGGTTTTCTGTTTTATCCAAATAAACTTGTAAGAAATGTAATTCTTTTCCTGACATATTGAAGCAGTTTCAGATTGCAAGTGGAAATAAATTGATGACACAGGAATAATTAATAACTTGATTTCTAATGAATTGGTTGGTTTTAAAACCACACGGCCTTCATTTGGGATAGAAATACTAACATTCTACTACGAGAACTCTTAAAGACCCTTAGCTGTTCCAAGCCAATGATTTGAGCATCTGGTTGTAGAACATCTGTTTTACCAAAGGGGACAACAGTTTCTCAGTAGAACATGAAGAATTATGGGCTGAATTAGCATATTGCACATCCAAGACATGCAACGATTGAAAAGTTAAAATCTGGAGAAATCCTTAACCAAACAAAAACTTTAAAATACCAAACCAAAGCCCACTTTCAATAAAGGCAGTGATACATTTGCAAATATCATTTGGATTTTTACTCCTTTACAACTGAATTCTAACCATCAACCCTAACATTTGGAGCTTCCTGAAACTCATCCTTAACTAATGCGAGGAAATGCAATTCACAGTATAATTTCCATATCCATCCATGATATCTATCTGAGATGTTTTACAGAAGCTATCATACCAGAGGTGGGTTGCTCCCGGTTTGGCCTGGATCAGTAGTAGTAGTGGCGGTGGGAGGCTCCACCCATCTGCCCGGACGCTTTGGTACATGCGCAGAACCATGTGCGTGCCTGAACCAGTAGTAAAATAATTGGCAACCCACCACTGTATCATACTGAGGAAAAGGTAGCATAATGTATTTGCAAATATATACGATCTAAGTCAATTCTATGCTAAGTGCAACGAAAAATAATCTCTAAAGAAGCCACTGTGATCTATTTCTATTAAATGTAAGTTGAGCTACAAATTTAATAGATGTGGCCAATCTTTAGGTGCCAATCTCAAATGCATTCCCTGTCACATTTCTAAGAAGTAGTAGCCATTCCTTAATCCTTCTTACACATTGGGCTAAAAAATAAATAATATGGTTACTGCTGGGCCACAGAAAAAAGGGATGCCTGAACTCTTTCTTTCTCCACTTTGTAACCCTTCTTAAGGATGAAATGCTTTAAGTCAGGGGTGTCAAACTCATGGCCCGTGAGCCGGATCCAGCCTGTGCGGCCATCCAGGAAATTGTAAGGGATTGGCCCGCGTCACTTCATTACAGCCTACACTATCCCAGCATGCACGCATGTACAAAGGATGGGGTGGGGAGGGCCTGTACATATGTGCGCCAGTGGTGAAATACATTTTTACTACTGGTTCTGTGGGTGTGGCTTGGTGGGCGTGGTGTAGATTGGTGGACATGACTTGGTGGGTGTGGCAGGGGAAGGATACTGCAAAATCTCCATTCCAACCCCACTCTGGGATCAGCCAGAGGTGGCATTTGCCGTTTCTCTGAACTACTCAAAATTTCTACTACCAGTTCTCCAGAACCTGTCATAACCTGCTGGATTTCACCTCTGATGTGCGCCCATGGCCTCCTGCATGCCCACCAGCATAGTGTGGGCCAGGTCGAAATGATGTGGGCCAGCCCCTTACAATTTCCAGGACAGCTTTGCCGGACGGATCCAACCACGACTTTTTCACCAATAGATTGACACGTGTGAAAGTATGATCACTACGAAAAATCCAGGTGCAGTGGCTGGGAGAAGCAGCAGCCACTGTTGTATAGTACAGGTAGTCTTCAACTTACAACAGTTCATTTAGTGACCGTTCGAAGTTACAACAGCACTCAAAAAAGTGACTTATGACCACTTTGCACACTTATGTTGCAGCATTCTTATGGTCACATGATTTACATTCAGATGCTTGACAACTGCTTCATATTTATGACAATTGCAGTGCCCCGGGGTCATATTTTCTGACAAGCAGGGTCAATGGGGAAACCAGATTCACTTAACAACTATGTTACTAATTGAACAACTGCAGGGATCCACTTAACAAATGTGACAAGAAAAGTCGTAAAATGGGGCCAAACTTACTTAACAAATTTCTCACTTAGCAACATAAATTCTTGGCTCAATTGTGATCGTAGGTTGAGGACTACCTGTAGTTATTTGCCAATACAGAATTGGAAGGTGGTGCCATAAAATATATTGCCTTTTCTTCCTTTATGCCTGTGAACCTGGATGATCCAGGAAACATACAGTATATGATGGTTAATTCCAAACAGACAACAAGACGTCCTTATTCACCTAACACATAATTACCATATGTAATTTGCTACCATCTGCATAGCTTTAAAAGCAAATCACAACGAATTTGAGTAGGATAAAGGTATAAATGTCTACCAACCATATTAATTATTCAAGGCAGTAAATTCCAAAATCCCCAGTTGCTCTGGATACAAACAACAGAGTCCCGTTAAAACTGTATTTGAGGAGACTAGCCCTCAAGATGGTTATTGATGGAACAGACCGCTTGTCAGGCAAGATCACCTGGCTACTACCCAGGGGAGGGCCTTCTCTGTGGCAGCTCCAGCCCTCTGGAACGAACTCCCCGCAGGGATTCGGACCTTCACCTCTCTCCAGGCCTTCCAAAAAGCCGTCAAAACCTGGCTTTGCCGGCAGGCCTGGGGTTGATGAGTTCTCTTCCACTCTCAACTTGAGTGCTTGTGTGATTCTTGCCTATTTTAATTACTTGTATCCTGTTCTATGTTCCCCTTTTCCCCGTTTTGAGTTGTTCGCCGCCCTGAGTCCCTCCCGGAGAAGGGCGGCATACAAATAATAAAATTCAATTCAATTCAATCAAAATGACTTCAATTCTTTATTTGCTTGTCCTTAATGGATAGAAAGCTATAGGCTTCTAACCTACTAGATAAAGTCAGGGATGGGCTTCAAAAAATTTTAGCATGGGATTCTCTGCACAGTTGTTGGGTGGGCATAGCCATGGTGGCCGGGAGCCAGTGACATGCAGTCAGGTGAGGCAAAGCCTCACCGCTCTCATCATGAAAAGAAAAAAAATATGTAAAAGGAAAAAGGCGAGTGCTGAGGTGAGGCTAGCAGGCTGTTGCCTCACCGTGAATGACTGCCTAACTGTTTAAAAAAGCCTCTGAAAAAGCATCCTCTACTATGAGGCAGGAGAACTGCATGCCTCATCTAGTCTGACTTTTTAGGCGTTTTATGATCGCTCAAGCAGAGTTAAGCAGAGGCTTAAAAGCCTAAAAATTTCTGTTGTAGGTGAAGCACGCAGTTCTCCTGCCTCATAGTAGAGGGCGCTCATTTGGGCGGGGCTTCTTCAGAGGACCCGAGGCAAGAGCAGAGTTGAAGTCCACTCTGAAGCAGCTGGAGAAGGTACGTGTGGTTCGGAGGGAGGGGGAGGAATTCAAACTTCATCTTCCTGATGCTGTGCAGGGTTTTGGGCAAAGGCTGGAGGGAAGGATCCTAACTCACTTGTGCACTCCCTCCCCAAGTCTAGTTTGATTGCAGGCAGAGCCACGTTGCCTTTTCAAACCTGTAATCTGTGAAGCTGGACTGGATCCTTCTGGGGCTGGGGGAAACTATGTGTGTTCCAGAATGGCTCTTTGACTGGCTTCCTGCCACCTCCTATGGTCTCCTCGCTGGTGTTCTCCCTCCAATCCAACTTTGTGTGTGTGTCTGTGTGTGTGTTTGAGAGAGAATGAGTGAGAGAGGGAAGGGGATAGGAGAGATAGTCCAATCCAACTTCTGTGTATGTGTGTGTGTGTGTGTGTGTGTATTTGAGAGAGGGGGAGGGAGGGAAGAAGGAGGGGAAGGAAGAAGAAAAAGAAAGAAGGAAACTTCTTTCACAAAGGAGAAAAACAAATGCTGTTGCTTTAAGTCGGAACTGAGCATGCCGGGCTATGGAATTCTGGAGTTGAAGTCCATAAGTCTAAAAAAATTTGAAACCCACCACTGTGTCAGTGCCTCACCAGCCATAAACCTCACCGCATGTCACTGCCGGGGGGGGGGTCATCGGCCTCCTGCACCATGGTGTGTGGGGGGGTGTTTTTGCCCTCCCCGAGCTCCAGAGGTTTTCCTTGAGCCTCTGGGAGGGCAAAAAGGGAGGCCTCTGGAGACCAGAA
The DNA here is from genome assembly GCF_051295495.1 of Thamnophis sirtalis. Classification (NCBI taxonomy): domain Eukaryota; kingdom Metazoa; phylum Chordata; class Lepidosauria; order Squamata; family Natricidae; genus Thamnophis; species Thamnophis sirtalis. The sequence goes on along the minus strand of NW_028261392.1, from coordinate 22,024,356 downwards.
ACGGGACCGTTTCCGGCCTTCCCAAATTTCCAGTAGGCCCATTTTTCGCCCTCCCTGAGCCTCTGCATGCGTCTTGCACTTATCTGCATCCAAAACAGGCTGCGTGGGGATTCCTGGGAGCGATGGGGTGGGGTAGGCGGGGCCAGCCAGGAGTGGGATTTGGGTGTTCTCCAAACTGCACAGAATCTTAGCTAGAGGTTCTCCTGAGCCCCTGCGAAACCCCAGCAGCCTACCCCGGCATACAGTATATCCTGAGAAATCCTAAACTGTGGCTACCCTGAACTCTTCATTCCTCTCCCATCCAGCTCTGGACTGTGCAATCTGTTCATCTGGGCCTCTCTCTGGGAAAGCTCTGTGTTGCCAAAAGTCCCCTCCCTCTGTGCATCTAGGACAACCTGCCCTGGCTGACTCACCTCGATCATCTTGCTCCAGTCGACTCACGCTCACTGCAGCCAATTTTGCATGGGACAACTTGCTGTGGCCAACTTGCCACAGGGCAATTCAATTTAGGATAACTCAAGAGAGGGACAAATTAATTGCAATGACCCTTGTCTTGCTTTAGGTTTGAACCTATTCAAGTTAGACATCCCTGAGGCTGGAGTGAGGTGCAATTTTACTTGTTTCTTCCTTGAGTTGTCAATTCCCTTGCAGTGAGTTGTGTCCCGTGGCAAGTTGTTCCACAGTGAGTTGGCGGGAGCAAGTCAGCCAAGGCGAGTTGTCCAGAGTGAAGTTGGCTAGGTTGAGTTGTCCCATTCTACCCTCTGTCCCTCCCAGTACACATTCCCTCACATCGCTGGATACATTGATCTTGTTATGTAAGATAAGAGCCGAGGTGGCGCAATGGTTAGAGTGCAGTACTTCAGGCTACTTCAACTGACTCCTAGCTGCAGTTCAGCAGTTCAAATCTTACCGGCTGAAGGTTGACTCAGCCTTCCATTCTCCCGAGGTCAGTAAAATGAGGACCCAGATTGTTGGGGACAATATGCTGACTCTGTAAAACCACTTAGAGGGGCTGTAAAAGCACTATGAGGCGGTATACAAGTCTAAGTGCTATTGCATATAGGATATACGCTCCATATTTTAAAAAGCAAAGAAGCAAGGTATCCGTGATCCTTCCATTTGTATTGCAAAAGAATTCAACTTAATCTTGCAAGGAAAGGCCCTTAGGATATGAATTCAAATGGTCTGAGAAAAACCTAATGGATTCATATTTTTCTATTACAAGTACTGTTTTATTGAAGCAAAGTGTGTCAGAGGCTGTTGTGCTACGAATTAAGAACAGCAATAAAATAACATCCATAAAGGTGTCAGAGACCATCAAAATCATTGTTACTTCCCCACACTCACCAATTAAATTATTCAGAGCTCCTGCCATATTTCCTACAAAGTTGAAGTGATGAAGCAATATACAAGTAAATGAATGCCCTAATTTATGTAACGCTATTTTAATGCATTCTATTTATTTATTGTTCCTTACCCAAGTATCAAATTCTACGCCAGCTGATACATTTTGGCTTTTACCATTAATGTATCTTTTGGGCTCACAATTACTTATGACATGCTAATCAGGCATATTTTCTGCTCAGTAATATTAGCTTGCCACTTCAAAAGTGTGCCTGCCTATGATTTAAAGACAGTGTTTGAATAGCCTTGCTCTCTTCGCGGCATAGTGAAATTAGACTCCCCTTTCCTCCGCAGGCTTTGGCAGACTGTTTATTACATCAGGGCAATTTGCTATAATTAAGATGTGTGCGTTCTGAAACTGTAGCTATTTATCCAGCCCAAAGATTGGTACAGGACTGTTGCAGATGGCTGCTTTAGCATTATAAACAAGATGGGAAGCTCAGATTATACTAATACTTTCATATTTGCTCTACTGACCAGTTTGCGAGACTTAATGCTTTCATGAAAGCAAAACACTATTTTGTGTTGATGCCACTCACAACAAATGCATAATCAACCAACAAACGCATAATCAACCTGCACTCTGAAAGCGATACATCGGTGGTAGCTTGCAAACGTGCATAGAGTTTATGTGTTAATGACTATCAATTATTTGTTATAAGGGACATTTCTGCCATTTTACCTTCTCCAGGCACATAAGATATAAAGGTTGTCAACCAACTGCATTGCTGCTAAAACCGCTGAGTTTACTTTCTGTCTATCTTCCCTTGATCGGATTGATGGTGCAGAGGCAAAATAGAGTGGTTGCTATAACGTATACCCACAATTGGGACTAGTGAGGAATTCTGGGAGTTGCAATCTCAGCATAGCAAAGGTTTATGATACCTAGCACAGCAGCGTTCATTTTTGAAAAAACTGGGTGGAGAGCAATTGGCCATATTCAGAGGTGGGTTTCACATAACTGGTTCGCTGTGCACCAAAAATGTGACTGTGTGTGCGCCTTCCATGCATGCACACGGCCTTCTATGCATGCACATGGCCTTCCATGCATGGCTTTGCTCACACATGTGGCTTGCACATATGTGCACAGCTTAGAAAATGTGGCTAAATAGGATGGCATAGCCCCGGGGCAGATGGGCAGCTCACCTGCAGATTGCCACTACTGGTTTGCCCAAACCGGCTGAATACCATCTTATTCATGGATTACAGGTAAACCTTCTGCATTGACAGCCTAAAAAGAATTTCCCAGAGGATTTGTTTAGATTGACTATCCTCTTGTCCCAGTCGTCTTTAATTTGGATTATAGCAGCATGTTCCACATGGGGATATCCAGGATACCTAAGGAACATTTTAGCCTCAAAGGGACTGGCCTGTCCCACTTGTTCTGGCAGAAGGAGTCTACTGCTTAAGGGGTGTACAGTCAAGGGATTTTGGTTTTTGGGGTCTAGGGGAAGAACCTTTTCTGCCATGGCCCCTGCCCTTTGGAACACCTTGCCACTGGAGGGTTGGTTCTGAATAGCCCAGAGGCAAGCGCTCTGGTATCAGTTACATTTCAGGAGTAGGTTGATATTTATGGTAATAATTTGCTTTTTCTTCGAATTAATGCACATGATTGCTCCCTCTTCATTTTTATACTTATTCATCCTGTGAAATACACTGAGACACAGAAATTAGCCTGTTAGCAATAAATTTGATAACTAAGCTTGGAAGGAAACTGAGCATGTCCGGATCTGATCTAATTCTTTCTCCAACTTTAATTTCATATCTTCTCCATTCTGTATCACTATAAAAAGGCCAGTTGTTTTTCCTGTCGTTTAAGTGGACATCTTTTTCCCACCTGGATCTCCAGATTAAATGCGTAACTCACCTAAACCCTAAAGACCAGCTTTTTAAAGAAGCTTTATTATTGCCAGTGACTACCTAAATAAAATGCAGTGATGGAGTAGTTTGATTCCACATACTATACTGTGGGGGAATTTTTGGCTGAAACAAAAACTGATTTGTAACTTTTTATAAAGAGAGGCAAGGGAAGTAGTTCGCTTTGACCTAGTAACGTTCAAGTGAAATTACTGTCCCTGAGGACATCTGACAGATTCAGAACAGGCTTCACTGGATAAATAATGTAGTCTTCTAACTTCTCAAAACAACAAAAACAGTTGAAGGAGGGGTGGTGCATAATGCATTCAGCATTTTGGATGGGAAGATGGGCTGTAGGGAGGCTGGTATCCTGAATATGAGTACGTCATGGATGTAGGTGGGTTTTGTTGTTGTTGTTGCTGCTGCTGCTTTTCAACTTTTTGTTGAATTTTCAACTACGTGAAGCCTATTTCAGTTATTTCCCCACAGTTTACATGAAATTTCTATCTGAAAAGGGACTGCATTCTCAATATCTAATGGTCCTACTGTTAAAGATTTATATATTGCCAACCCAACTGTTAGAGTATATTCCTAACAGTGGGGAATGGAAGGATTTACATTCCTTGCAGACAGCTGGCCACCTGCCTTCTTTTATAGGGTCGTTGAACTACTTGGAGCATCTATGGCTTCAGGGTCACCTGAGTAATGCTCCTGGTTCCTTGGTCTGCAAGGGAAGGACTGAGAAACTCTGCAGAGTTTTAGCTATACAATTTGGGATGGACACCAGGGGTGAAATCAAGCAGGTTCTGACAGATTCTGGAGAACCGATAGCAGAAATTTTGAGTAGTTCAGAGAAACGGCAAATGCCACCTCCCCAGAGAGGGGAGGGAATGGAGATTTTGCAGTATTCTTCCTCTGCCATGCCTACCAAGCCACACCCAGCAAACCACACCACACTCATCAAGTCACAGACACAGAACTGGTAGTAAAAAAAATGAATTTCACCACTGATGGACACTCTTTGAATGGTGTGGGAGTAGGAATGGATTTCCAGAGAGAAAGAAAATTGCAGACTCCGGGAACCAGGAGCACTACTCCGATGACCCTGAAGACACAGATAAACCTCCAAGTGGCCTCAACAACCCTCTAAAAGGATGCAAATTACCAGCTGTCTGCAAGGAACATAAATCCTTCCCATTCCCCACTATTCTGTGAGAGATGAAGAAGCTTCTTGGATGAAAAGCAAAACATCCTCAAAGAAAAAACAAGGAAGTCCAGTTGCCTCCTGCACATTTGGGACAAGATTCTGAGAATCAATACACACACAAATGCACATACATTCAAGGCTTAAAGGCTGGAGGCGATCCAGGGCCATCTTGATCTAAAGTTCTAAACCAACATTATTCATTTCTTCACCATTGTCTCTCCTTCCCACTCTTTCCTTATTGATTCAAGGATTACCACTTGTGAGCAAGGACTTTTATTCTGTATCTTACCCTGTGCAGTATAGCATAACGCTTCCAATGGACAATTTGATTTGAAGGAGACTTAATTGATTCCTTCCTTCAAATCAGATCTTCCAGTCTCATGGGCGATTCAAGTCACTGAATCAAATCAGGATGCCTTCCGTTCACGGAGATTTGAAGGTGATTGGGAAATAAGATGACACTCCAGCTTTGTGAGAGCTCTTTACAAGCGCAGCTTTTTCCTCACACACAGATAAAACTGAGGGAGCCAGAGTGGTGTGATGAGCTCTTTGATATGAACATGAATAACTAGTCAATGAATTTCATCATCTCTGCAAAGATTGACAATCAGAGCACTTGGAGGTATCCCATTGTGCTCGTTGGGTCTTAATCCATTGTTTTAAGGCAGTTTCATTTGGAGGAAATCTCAAAATTATTTGGCAGTGCTTTTTTAAAAAAACAACCAGCCTCCTCTTTCTTGCATGGTCATCTATTTTTCCTCAATTTCATTATACGTTTACCCATTATCTTCATAAATGCTAGATTGTCTCATCCAAGAAGGTTCTCTTTATCCTTTGCATCCTTCTCCTTGCAATTCTACTCATCTTTCATCCACCTCACTCCATTTTTTAGAAAAAAATATTCTTTTCCCATTTCCTTTTCCTACCTACCATTCTGTTGTCTTCTTGTATTGAATTGAGTCTTCTTTGTTTCACATGTCTATTTGTGTGTCTAACATAGGTACAAAGTAAAGGTTTCCCTCTCACATATGTGCTAATCATTCCCAACTCTAGGGGGCGGTGCTCATAGCAATAGCAATAGCAGTTAGACTTATATACCGCTTCATAGGGCTTTCAGCCCTCTCTAAGCGGTTTACAGAGTCAGCATATCGCCCCCACAGTCTGGGTCCTCATTTCACCCACCTCGGAAGGATGGAAGGCTGAGTCAACCTTGAGCCGGTGAGATTAGAACCGCTGAACTGCAGATAACAGTTGGCTGAAGTGGCCTGCAGTACTGCACCCTAACCACTGCGCCACCTCGGCTCTCATCTCCGTTTCAAAGCCGAAGAGCCAGCGCTGTCCGAAGACGTCTCTGTGGTCTTGTGGCCAGCATGACTAAACGCCAAAGGCACACGGAACACTGTTGTCTTCCCACCAAAGGTGGTTCCTATTTTTCTACTTGCATTTTTTACATGCTTTCGAACGGCTAGGTTGGCAGAAACAGGGAGAAGTAACAGGAGCTCACTCCTTACACAGTGCTAGGGATTCAAACCACCGAACTGCTGATCTTTCTGATTGAGAAGCTCATTGTCTGAGCCACTGCATCTCTTGGGGTTCTCTGAACTTGCTTGTTTTCTTGCAGACATTTCATTACCCAAACTAAGTAGCATCATCAGTGCTAGTAAGGAGTACAGCTTGCCGAGGTGGCGCAGTGGTTAGGGTGCAGTACTGCAGGCCACTTCAGCTGACTGCTAGCTGCAGTTCGGCGGTTCAAATCTCACCAGCTCAAGGTTGACTCAGCCTGCCATCCTTCCGAGGTGAGTGAAATGAGGACCCAGACTGTAGGGGCGATATGCTAACTCTGTAAACCACTTAGAGAGGGCTGAAAGCCCTATGAAGCAGTATATAAGTCTAACTGCTATTGCTATTGCTGTCAGTTTATATTCTAGTGGCTCACCGGTTAGTGTTGGTGAGGTTGGTCTTAGAGGTTCTTGGGTTGGGCTGTTTGTTGTTGGTGGCAACTCGTAAAACATTCCTGATCTGCTCTCAAGTTTCCATAAGCAGGAAGGGGAGAAATGAAGGAGCAGCTCAGCTACCACAACCAGAAGCACATTCTATGCATACCTTTCTCCAGATTATATCCCAAGTTACGACATGTTTTCTAGAGCCCACAAAAATGCTCCATTGAAGAATGTGATTTATTACACACCCTGGGAGGAGGGTGGAAACAGGGTCATAGTTGAGCTGTAGATTATGTGGGGCAGAGCTGACTCCACTCAGGTATGTGCTGACATGTTGTTCCTAATAAATGACTGAATTTCTTTTGAAACTTGGCTTGAGATTCATGAATTAATTAGGGCATCCACCAGAACCCTGACAGTTGGCTCTATACACACAAGTCAAGGATACCACTAATAAGAGCTTATTTTTAAGGTGAACTAGATTGCATACCACTCTAATGGCAGAAAGTGAAGAGTAACTAAAGAGCCTCTTGATGTGGGTGAAGAAGGAGAGTACAAAAGTTGGCTTAAAACTCAACATTAAGAAAACTAAGATCATAGCATATGGTCCTCTCAATTCCTGGCAAATAGATGGGGAAGAAATTGAGGTAGTGGCAGATTTTATTTTCTTGGGCTCCAAAATCACCGCAGATGGGGACTACAGCCAAGAAATTAAAAGACACTTGCTCCTGGGGAGGAAAGCTATGGCAAATATAGACAGCATACTAAAAAGCAGAGACCTCACCCTGCCAACAAAAGTACATATAGTCACGGCTATGGTTTACCTAGTTGCAATGTATGGCTATGAAAGTTGGAGCATAAGGAAGGCTATGCACCAAAGAATTGAGGCCTTTGAACTCTGGTGCTGGAGAAGACTTCTGTGAGTCCCTTGGACTGCAAGGCGATCAAACAAGTCACTCCTAGAGGAGATCAACCCTGACTGCTCTTTAGAAGGCCAGATCCTTTTAAAGGAGGGAGGGGGAGAAGGAAGGGAGGGAGTGTATCGGGAGAGAGGAGTGGTAGAGGGGGAGGGGAAGTAGGGTAGAAGGGAATGATGGAGGGAAGATGGAAAGTTGGAGGGGGGCGAAAGAAAGGGTGTATGGAGGGTCGAAGAGGTACATTGGGTTTCTATTTTGGGGGGTATTGTTGACAAGAGGAATGGTTGTGTTTATTGTTTAATGTTATATGGCCCCGGTTATGCACAGTATATATGTGACTGTACGAAAATGAAATGGAAAATAAAAACACATTTACGTCAAAAAAAAAAAAGAAAAAAAAAAGAAGGCCAGATCCTGAAGAGGAAACTCAAATACTTTGGCCACCTAATGAGAAGGACTCACTGGAGAAGAGCCTAATGCTGGGAAAGATTGAGGGCAAAAGAAGAAGGAGATGACAGATAATGAGGTGGCTGGATAGAGTCATTGAAGCAGTAGATGTGAGCTTAAATAGATTCCAGAGGACAGGAAGGCGTGGAGGAACGTTGTCCATGGGGTTGTGATGGGTCAGACACAACTTCGCAACTAACAACATAAGTTATTCTTTGCTGAATAATTTTAAAGCCACTACCTTTTCTTTTAAAAAAATTAACAGGGATGTGTGAACTTCTGGCAAGGATTCATGGCCAACTAGGTGTCTCTGAACAAATGGAGTTGTAGTGAGATCAGCGGCTAGACAGATAAAGCTGGCCAATCTTTAACAAAGAAGTTGTGAGATTATACACTTGTATTCTGGACGGTATCTGTGTTTTTTGTGGTTGACTTACGAGTCAAGCAGCTGAGAATTGAGGGATTCCAAGCAAGCTCACAGCCGTAATGTACTGTAGCTTTTATGGACAAAAGCTTTGCTTTAACCTCATTTCTTAATCACTTTTTGAAATTGCTTTTTAACTGCCCTTCAGCTATTAGGAACCTGCATAACCGCAGGTTTTAGAGTAACAGGTGAGTTTCCATTAATTCTTAGTGAAAGAAGCTTTAAATACAAATGTAAGGACTTAATTTTTTAAAGAAATAATCACCAAAAGCATGATTAGAATGTTGATTTTGGAAAGTTACAAATGGACCAAGAGTTCAGATGTATTTGAAAGAAGATTTGGAAATTAATTATAAGAATTCATCCCATAGGAAAATGCTTTCATTTCTAATTCCTAAAAAAAAAAAGAGAGAGGATGGGATTTTGAAAATTGGGCATTAGATGGAAACAGAAGGAACTAAAGATTACAGTTAATGGAGAAGAACACTCAGCTTACTAATACAGAATAGAGCAAAACATTTTAACATTCAAATATTGAAGGATATTTTGAATAATGGACCTAGAAGTTAATTTTAAAAATGTTTGCCATTAAGGATAAAGGGTTGAATAATTGATTCTGATTCTACAAGGCGGTGCTCATATCTGTTTTCTAGTTGAGGTAGCCAGCGTTGTGATGTTTCCATGGTGCATGGAATGCTGTTACTTTCCCACCAAAGTGGTATCTATTTATCTGCTTGCATTTGCATGTTTTCAAACAGTTAGGCTGGCAGGAGCTGGGGCAAGTAATGGGAGCTCATACATTGTGCAGTGCTTGGGTCTTGAACCCAGGCTGTAGGCTTTCCAGCTAACAAACTCTGTGGCTGAGCCACTGTGGCTGAGCCACTGTGCCCCCTGATACCACTATGGATAGACTATCTTTAAAAGATGTTATGGAAGAGGAACATGTTTTATCAGACAACACAGAGACTGGTTTGAAAGTGGATTTAAAAGTGACAGGCTACAAGAATGATAAAAATGGATATACAAAGGAAGCTGGCTGATGTCATAATAATTAAGAGGAATATATAAATAATAAACTGAAAAAAGAGATCTGGGTAACTTTCCTATACTGGATGTACCAAATAATTTGTTACAGTTTGGAAAGACTTTGTGAGAAGGGACAAAGAGAAAACTAAAAGAAACTTCTAGGACAGTATTTGAAGGAATCAAGATCAGTGGTGGGATTCAATTTTTTTCACTACTGGATCTGTGGGCGTGGCTTGGTGGGCGTGGCAGGGGAAGGATACTGTAAAATCTCGATTCCCTCCCCACTCCAGGGGAAAATTACTGCAAAATCTCCCCAGGAGGCAGTGAATAGATGGCCAGTCAGAGGTTGCATTTACCGGTTCTCCGAACTACTCAAAATTTCCGCTACCGGTTGTCCAGATCTGGTCAGAACCTGCTGAATCCCATCTCTGATCAAGTTCCAAAATCAAGAATGACTTGTAGTGATTCTTCCAAATTGAGTTCTTCTTGTTTCATACCTATAGATAAAATCTTGCCAGATTGAGCACTCTACTGTCTGTGGCTACAATATACTTTGTGAACTATTAGAGGGAGTTGTCTTTACCCTCTTACTCTCCCACATAATATTTGGACTGAGTTGCCTCTTTCTCCTCTGGAATGCAACCTGTCTTTCCTGGGAATCCACCTCTTTCCTATATTCCTACCTGATTTGTACATTATTATAAAGCTTCTTATCTATCATCTTCCTCTCTCATCTGCCTGCCTTCCTACCTACCTACCTACCTACCTACCTACCTACCTACCTACCTACCTACCTACCATCCCTCCCTCCCTCCCTCCCTCCATCTATCTATCTAATCCATCTCTCTCTCTCTCACAGACACACACACACCTGTTTGTCTGCCCGTCCATCATCCATCCATCCATCTATCTAATCCATCCATTATCTATCTATCTATCTATCTATCTATCTATCTATCTATCTATCTATCTATCTATCTATCTCTCTCTCTCTCTCTCTCTCTCTCTCTCTCTATCTATCTATCTATCTATCTATCATCTGTCTATCTATCTATCTATCTATCTATCTCTATCTATCTATCTATCTATCTATCTATCTATCTATCTATCTATCTATCTATCTATCTATCATCTGTCTATCTATCTATCTATATCTATCTATCTATCTATCTATCTATCTATCTATCTATCTATCTATCTATCTATCATCTGTCTATCTATCTATCTATATCTATCTATCTATCTATCTATCTATCTATCTATCTATCTATCTATCTATCTATCTATCTATCTATCTATCATCTGTCTATCTATCTATCTATCTATCTATCTATCTATCTATCTATCTATCTCTATCTATCTATCTATCTATCTATCTATCTATCTATCTATCTATCTATCTATCATCTGTCTATCTATCTATCATCTGTCTATCTATCTATCTCTATCTATCTATCTATCTATCTATCTATCTATCTATCTATCTATCTATCTATCTATCTATCTATCATCTGTCTATCTATCTATCTATCTATCTATCTATCTATCTCTATCTATCTATCTATCTATCTATCTATCTATCTATCTATCTATCTATCTATCTATCATCTGTCTATCTATCTGTCTATCTATCTATCTATCTATCTATCTATCTATCTCTATCTATCTATCTATCTATCTATCTTTATCTATCTATCTATCTATCTATCTATCTATCTATCTATCTATCTATCTATCTATCTATCTATCATCTGTCTGTCTATCTATCTATCTATCTATCTATCTATCTTTATCTATCTATCTATCTATCTATCTATCTATCTATCTATCTATCTATCATCTGTCTGTCTGTCTATCTATCTATCTATCATCTGTCTGTCTATCTATCTATCTATCTATCTATCTATCTATCTCTATCTATCTATCTATCTATCATCTGTCTATCTATCTATCTGTCTATCTATCTATCTATCTATCTATCTCTATCTATCTATCTATCTATCTATCTATCTATCATCTGTCTGTCTGTCTGTCTGTCTATCTGTCTGTCTGTCTGTCTGTCTGTCTGTCTGTCTGTCTGTCTATCTATCTATCTATCTATCTATCTATCTATCTATCTATCTATCTATCTATCATCTATCATCTATCTATCTATCTTATGGCATTTCTAATTATGGATTCAGGATTTAACCTTGACTAAACGGACTGTTGAATCTTTTACTGATCTACAGAGCCCATTATCCCTTCCTTGTGACAATTCTCTGCTTAGCAGCCTCTGTCACCTCTGCAACTTTATTTTAGAACTTAGTTAATTACCCTTTGATCTGCTAATTGCTTGTTACCTATGATCTCTCGTTCTTCCTAGCCTATAAAAATGATGTTCCTTTCACAAGAATTGCCATACTGGGAAGAAACAGTGAGACATCTGGCCCAGTTTTTTGTCTCCAACTGTAGGCAATGATGGCTTTGCACTTTAATGCACACACACTGACGGATTCTGCCCATCCTTTCACCTGCAAACTCCAGAGAAGCAAAAGCCAGCCTCCTGCACACCTGCTCTCTTTGTTTCATCCTCATGGACAGCCTCTGTACAGACGGCAGATGTCTTTCCTGAATTGTCCATGGTGACACTTAATTTTTTTTCTTTTGAAGCTACAATTAATTCTGGATATGGTACTTAGAATAAGTGAATAGGGCAAATATTCCAGTCCCTGAAAGCTTGTGCATACTAATGAGGGCATTGAAATATGCTGGTAGAAATAATAAACTGGTCACCTTGGGGCTACAGACAATAAAAAAATTAACAGCCAGGTTTTATACTTCTTCACTGCCTTGTCCTCTAATTACATTGTCAGTTGGTGTTAGAATGGCAGAAAACCTTCAGTGTTTTAATTTATGAAATATAACTGGTCAAAGGAATGTTTATTTTTTTCCTAAGGGAAAAAAATAAGAGCTTTATGATCCATCATCCTGTTAGAATAGAATAACAGAGTTGGAAAGGACTTTGGAGGTCTTCTAGTCCAACCCCCTGCTTAGGCAGGAAACCCTATACCATTTCAGATAAATGGCTGTCCAATCTCTTCTTAAAAACTTCCAGTGTTGGAGCCTTCACAACTTCTGAAGGCAAGTTGTTCCACTGATTAAATTTACTGTCAGTAAATTTCTTCTTAGTTCTAGGTTGCTTCTCTCCTTGATTAGTTTCCACCCATTGCTTCTTGTTCTGCCCTCAGGTGCTTTGGATAATAGCTTGACTCTCTCTTCTTTCTGGCAACCCCTGGGATATTGGAACACTGCGATCATGTCACTCCTGGTCCTTCTTTTCATTAAACTAGACATACCCAGTTCCTGCAACTGTTCTGGATATGTTTTAGCCTCCAGTCCCCCAATCATCTTTGTTGCTCTTCTTTGCACTCTTTCTAGAGTCTCAATGTCTTTTTTACATTGTGGCAACCAAAATTGTATGCAGTATTTCAAGTGTGGTCTTACCAATGCATTATAAAGTGGTATTAACCCAGTTCTTAATTTACCCTTACAATCTGATTCAATCTGATTTTATAAGGAAGGGAGAACGGGACCTTAAAGGGAAATGAATGAAGAGTTTCCACTGGGCTTTACCCTGGTTTCAGCAAAGCTTTTTAAAACACAGTTTGAAAAGAGGAACTAAAACAAGGATTCTGTGCCTCGTATTATGCAGTGGGGAATGTGAAAATCATTCAGAAATCTACATATGCTGTATCTGCTCCACTGATGCAAACTTGAATTTCTTTGCTGAAAGCAAGAACTAATGAAAAATGCAGCATTATTTATGTCTTATCGTCTGTGGTTTACTAATACAACTGGAGAAAAGAGGAAGGAGGACATGTGCATTGCTGTGATTATAAGCCATACACAAGCAAAACCTAAGAGAATTGTTATCAGTTCTAAACAGTAGACGTATAAATGAAAGGCACTTCAGAAAAAAAAGAAGTGAAATTATGAAAAAAGAAGGAGCTACAGCTAGGGTGATGCAGCCAGATATTTATAGCATATATAAAAAGTTTTGCAAGATTTTGCACCAAAGCATGTTGTAACCAGTTGATATACTTCTTTTTTTTTTTAATAACAGACATCTGTGTTTTGTTTTGTTTTCCTGCCTTGTCTCTTGTCGTTTTTGTCTTTTTTGTATTATTTTTATTTTTTATTTTAATTTTTATTGTTATTTGCCCCTTTTTTATGTTTTCTTTTCCCACCGGTGTGGGCAGGTATTGTTCAAGATTATTACTTTTATTAATATTTCTAAATAATAACTACAGTTAAATGAAAATGGATATATAATAATGCTTGAGTTAATATGAGTTATGTTGGTTGACTGTGGAGGAGATGTACCAAAACTTATCTGTAATTGATTGACACATTTTCTACCGATGTAAAGAAAGATGCTGTACCTGTTTTAAATTAAAATTAAAAAACATTTATTAAAAAAAAAAGTTTTGCAAGATTTTCACTAGAGAAAGCAAGATTCATAGTATTCATTGTACGATTAGTTTGACTTCACGTGCTTCAAGTGGCTTGATGCAGTGTTATTCTAACTTCATACCAGCATTGGTTGCCTTCCTGCCTCACATTTCTCAGAGAAGGAATAGGGTAAACTTTGAAGGGAATGCCAGGCTCCCCAAATCAAGGCACTGCTGTTCACTTTGTTTTCTTCAGATCTAGGATCTCCAAACCAGTGGAGGGGGTTCACATTTTTTTACTACCGGTTCTGTGGGTGTAGCTTTGTAGACTTGCCGTGGCTTGGTGGCACGTGGCAGAAGAAGGATACTGAAAAATCCTCATTCCCTCCCCACTCTTAGGGGAAGGATACTGTAAATTCTCCATTTCCATCCCACACAATTAACCTGCTTTCCAGCTCCGTTCTCCTGTGTAGGGCAACAGAAGAAGACCCAGCCGATCAGCTGGGACTTGTGGGGGGGGGGCAGCAAATAGATGGGGGCAGAGCTAGCCAGAGGTAGTATTGGCTAATTCTCTGAACTACTTAAAATTTCCGCTACCAGTTTGCCAGAACTGACTGAATACCACCTCTGCTCCACACACATTGCTGTGTGTGATTGGCAGTTCAGTACTTGGGATTTAAAGACAAAAAGGCTTTTGTGTAGATGACACAACAATAAAGGGCATAGAAAACACTTTCACAAATGTACCAGCGGTGGGATTCACTTACCTTCACTTAAAAACTACATTTGCAAGTTTTAGCTACATTATTCTCTATTAGGTCATATTCAGCATTAAACCAATCTCTTATTACTAGATTTATTCCACAAATATTACTACCAAAACTAGCCATATACTACCTCTGCTCCACACACATATTTGATTTTTAACTGAAGAATTTTGCAATTTTCTCAATTTCACTCCTACTTTCTGTCCAATTCTCTAAATTATCAAGTTAATTTGAATATGATTTCTTACTTCTAGTTTTAGGTCTATGACTAAGTTTATTTGATGTGCAGATTTGATCAGCATTTCTTCTACCTCTTTATCCAAGTAATTAATAAAGTTTATATAGTGCAATAACAACAATAACAATAAAAGGTTAACAATAACCTTTCAACAAGACCTGTAATAAACAACCAATTCAAAACAATTAAATATCAAAGAACAAGCAGGAAATAAAAATATTTACACCATATAATTTGTAAAACATATTTTTTTAAAAAAAAGTAACCAACCAATTTGCAATGACCAAAAAAGTAAAGCAATAAAACTTATAATTCTGTACTCTATTAAAATTACCAATAAAAGGATACTTATATAGTTAATGATTCCATAAAATATAAACTTTAAATGCCAATATATTATCTGCCTGGCTTAGGCTGGAATTTTGCACTATTGTCTAGGGTATGGTTCATTTCTTTGACTATGCTCCAGGCTGAAATAAATATGGCTTTAAATCTTTCCTAAATATGTTAAATTAGTTTTGCTCTAAAGCGTATCAGTATAGAAAACTGATTCCATAGCCTAGGACCAAGCCTTGAAAAGGCCTTAGCTGTGAAAACCTGAGGGAGACATAACCGCCAAAAGGGCCTTTGAGCTGCACAATTCATCTGAGGAGGAATAAATAGAGGAGAGGGAGGTATATTGTTGTACTATGAGGCTCCAAAGATCAAACCAAAAATGCATACGGCATCCGTGCTCCCTTCAGGGAGCAGTGAAGAGCTAGCAGTGCGCAAAGATATGGAAAAAAAATGGGAAGGAGCCAGGACTGTAGGAATAGCATTGTTCTGGACTTAGAAGGCCAACTAGTATGAGAATAGATAGGAATGAGATAATCAGGCTTGGCATTAGGACATACACTGTATCCAGTTTGGGGAACCAGAAGATCTGGAAAAATAAAGTTTACTAGAGAGAAAGTGGGGTGTGTGATGGCTCAATGATTTAAAATGCTGAGCTCCGTCAGATGGAAAACTCACAGCTCCTGCCCACCTAGCAATTCAGAATCATGCAAATGCAAGTAGATAAATAGATACCACTTTAGTGGGAAGTTAACAGTGTTCCATGCGCCTTGGTGTAGAGTCATGCTGGCCACATGTCCATGGAAAATGTCTTTGGACATTGCTGGTTCCCTCAGGTATGAAACGGACATACCTCATAGAGTCGGAAACGATCGGATAGGGGAAACATTTATCTTTACCTTTACCTTTAGATAGAAAGTATAGACGTTAACTTTTGCTGGTATAATAGCTTCAAAAATAGCCTGTTATCCCCCAAGAAACTTCAAGTTCCTGGCAAGTGAGGTCACTTAACAACTCTAGAAACAATGTTGTAAAAATGATCACAATGAAAAGCCAAGATTTCAACAATAGAAGGGGAAATAATATAAGGTGAGCGGTATCGATTGATAATTGCTATTATAAAGAACAGGAAGCTCCTGTTCGTATTGCATTGTGTAAATGTGGTGTACGTCTAAGTTTTGTATGTGTGTATTTTACATGTTTGTTAATAAAAAAGAAAAAGAAAAGCTAAGATTTAAAATTTGTTAATATTGAACAGAAAAGAATAACAGATTTGGAAGGAACCTTGGAGTTCCTGCAAACATTCATCATATGTTTCAGCCTCCAGTCCCCTAGTCATCCTTGCTGCTCTTGTCAGAACTCTTTCTAGAGTCTCAACATCAAGGGAGTGGTAGAACACACAGTGGTGGCAGCAACTGGGCGTTTCCCATTTCCAACCCCTCTGCCACAGCTGCTGATGCCGCTTCAAGCCCCAAGCTATTCAGATTTTGGGCCACATGGCAGTGGCAGCAGTGTTCAGGCTGTCTGGTGGCAGTGGTGGTGGCTGGGCGCATCCCATTCTCACATCCCCCATCTTCAGGAGTATGGCATGGCAGCGTCTGCAGCTTGGGGAGAGAAAATGGGACATGCCTGGCTGCCACCACCTCCCTGCCCCCCACTCTTTCCATCATTATTGCCATCCCTGGCCTCTTTGGCCCAGAGTTTGGTGTCAATGGCAGCAGGGGTGTGGTGGGGTGTGTGAAAATGGGAAGCCCCTGGCCACCATCACTGCTCTGCACTCTGCTCAACTGCTCACTCACCCTACTGGTTCTCCCTCCAGCTGCCTGTGGCGAGAGGTCCCCATGGCAAGAGTATCCTGTGCCACCTTGGCAGCAGTGAGCTGGTGGCAGTGAGATGGCAATGTCAAGCTGACCGTACTGAGTTGGCCTAGACTCACACTGAGTGCAGTTTGTCAGCCAGTTTTTAATCCTTCTAGTGGTGATTCTGTCTGTATCACGTATTTCTATTTTACCAAGAATTAAGTTATGGTCTTCTTTGAGCCTGAATTGGTACCATGTTTTCCCCAAAATAAGACAGGATCTTAATTTCTTTTGAGCCCCAAAATAAGCACTTGGCCTTATTTTTGGGGAGGTCTTATTATTTTTGAGGTGCAGGAGGCGGTGAGCGAGGTCACCTCATGGCTGCTGCTGTGTTGCAATATTTTCGGGGAGGGTTTATTTTGGGGGGAGGGCTTATTTTAGTGCACGCAATCAAAAGCCTGATTGGGCTTATTATCTGGGGAGGGCTTATTTTCAGAAAACAGGGTATCCATGCTGAAACATTAGACAAATTGAAATTCATTTCAAATCATTATCAGAAACCTAAGTATAAGATTAGTACACTTGAATGTCATTAGCAAAGATATTGTACTGAAAAGCAAGAGGATAAATCAGCCCACCAAGGGAGGAATAGAGAATCAAATTAGAACAGAACTGACTTTTGGAGGGTCAGCTATCATAAAGAGAAACACCTCTCACCAACCAAAACAAATTACTCCGATAGTAAGGAAACTAAACAAACTTGAAATTAAGAAAAAGGTTAATTTGGGTAGGGAATGGGTCCTCTAATTCTATATTCATACTTGTAGAGTCTCTCTGGCTTAACCCACACTGTTATATTTCTGTACCTGTTCAACTTTCTTCCAATCAAGTCTGCCAACTCTTTGCAACCCAAAGGCAAACTGAGTAGCCAAAATGTCATCTGAGAAAAAAAAAACCCATTATCCAGTTTTTGATTATGCCATTATACTTTGCCTTTTATCTATCTATATAATGACATATTTCAATCTCTTTCTGCATTTCTCTAAGCTAGTTTTTCTTTTTAACCTCATTTCTCTTTCACCTTTACTCATATATTCTGTCCTGCAGATGCCAGGACCTCAACAATATAACTAAAAGTGATAGAATCTTTATTATAGCAGGCTGATTAAAGTACATTTAAATGATGGTACCTCTAGTAGGACGACTCATTTTCCCCCTCTATCAGCAGCCTTTTTTCCCCCCAAGAAAAATTTAATCTCCTTTTCCTATACATTTAAAATATACTAACCACAAAGAGCAATACTTCATAAGATCCTCAGTTCAACAGCCAAGGTTTCTTGGCCCTGCCGTTATTGCAGGATGCTTGGATACTACTCACTATTTAATCAATTCACATGATGGTGACCGACTTAAGTATCATCCAAATAGCAAGCTCTATTCATTGATAATGTATGTCACAGTGGTGGGTTCTGAGTGGTACACCCTGGTACAGGTCATGAGGAGTAAATTTTGACAACTGCAGAACAAAGTTTTGTTAAACCAGGAGTCGGCAACCTTAAACACTCAAAGAGCCACAAGGGTCCTAACCGGAAGCCCCCCATTCAATTCTGGAGCCGAGCGGAAGTCTGGTTTCCCCACCATAGAGTCTCCTCCTACTGTGACATCTTTTTTCCTCTACCTGTCCTAACCGAAAGCCCTGTCAATTGTGGAGCTGACCGGAAAATCCGCCCCTTGCCATAGAGTCTTCTCTTGGCACGTCCTGTTTCACCCCCTCCCCAAACCGGAAGCTCCTCTCAAAATTGTGGTGTCGACTGGAGACAGGGAGCCACAGCAGAAGAATGAAAGAGCCACGTGTGGCTCCAGAGCTATGGGTTGCTGACCCCTCTGCTAAACAAAGGCCTAGCCTAGCTGATACCAACAACCACAGATATAGGAACAGTTAGAACTGTGAAGCTTAAATGTATCGCTAAACCCTTGTTATTTTAAGTTACCTGAAATGATTTCCTGAATCTGCAAGGTCTCTGTCTCTGTTGTCCATTCTATCTTGCCTTTTATTTATTCATTTTTATTTTATTTCATACACTAACACCAATTGAAGTGGTTGAATATTGTCCAATATGTATGAATCAAATGACAGGCATTTTGGCTGGGTATTATTATCGGGCACTGCTACTTTTGCCCTTAAAAAGATACAGTGTTTTCCACCAACCACATCTAGCTGCACATAACCACCTACGGGATTTGAAAGTTGGGAGCAGTTTTGTCCAATGAAACCAAGAAGGAAAGATAGCTTTTCCAGAAGACGACTTTGCTTACCTATGAGCAACGGGTGTATCTTCTCAACTTTCAATAAATTATAATAAGTGGCTTTTGGTTAGTGGTGGGTTCTGGATCCTGTTGCAACCGATATGTGCAGAGTGCATACACATGAGCACAGCGCACACATGCATACTTACCATCTGTGACGCTCTGCAATCCCTCCGGGACGCTCCAGCTGCTCGGCGGAGCATCGCACAGGCACTGTATGCTCCGTGCGCCTGTGCGGAAGCCCCAAAGAGCTCAAATACTGGTAAGGATGCCGGGAGGACCCTCCGGAGCACCGTACTGGAACACTACCCGCTGCTCTCGGCAGGCACTGGTAGGCATGTAGAAAAATAGGAACCACTATTTTTTGGGAAGGTAACAGTGTTCTGTGTGTCTTCGGCATTTAGTCATGTCGGCAACATGACCACGGAGACGTCTTTGGACAGCGCTGGTTCTTCGGCTTTGAAATGGAGATGAGCACCGCCCCCTAGAGTCGGTAAGGACTAGCACATATGTGCGAGGGGAACCTTTATGTTTACCTTTAATCTTGACAATATGCTGAAGGACGATATGTCCTTTAATCTTGAAAATATGCTGAAGGACGATATGTCCAAAATTAAACTGGACGTATTTAGTTTAATCTAAGCATCCTTGTTTATAAGTCCACTGAACTGCCTTTAGCTTTATGGAGAAACACATGACTAATAATCACAAAACTGCAGATTTCTCTTCTCCTGGGCTCCATAACTTATTATTAAATCACCACATTTCAGAGGATTTGATGAATAAACAGCATTGCATCTTCTTCATTACCAACATCCTTTTAACTACTTCGATTGAATAAATTCTTTAAAGATTTTCTCATTTATTCCCTCAACTCATGAAGGCAAGCTATTATTTTTACACATGCTTTCTACCATGATCTCCATAGCAACACAGGCTACAGTACTTTTCACCCCCAAAGAGTGTTATTTACAAATCACTTAACTGCCAGATTTAAAGGAATATTTTACTTAAAATATATAATACACCAAAGGAATGACACAGCTAAATCTCCAATCTGTTTTATACTTCCACGCACAAACAAATCTTGTCAAGCAGGAAGGTATTCCTTTCACTATCTCATTTTCTCTGAAGGAACCTAAAAAGCTCAAATCTGTACATCATATTTTAGACATTATAGAGCTGAGATTGTAATATTGAAT
This sequence comes from Thamnophis sirtalis, assembly GCF_051295495.1. Lineage (NCBI taxonomy): Eukaryota > Metazoa > Chordata > Lepidosauria > Squamata > Natricidae > Thamnophis > Thamnophis sirtalis. Next base: position 22,004,055 of record NW_028261392.1, on the reverse strand, counting down.
TACTATCTTTGAAAGCTCTCTTGAGTTCAGAAAGTTTTGAACATTACAAATGAGCTACATTTTCAAGGGTGATAAAGACAAAAAAATCTTTAGATCTTTGGAGATTGAATGCATACAAGAAGAAGGTGGCAATTGTCCCCCCCCCCCTAGTAGTATTATAAAATCACACCATTGTTTTCTGGGGGGAAATGTATCAATAGCAGCTACACATCCTTCAATTCTTGATTCAGTTCATAAAGTAAAGGTAAAGGTTCCCCTTGCACACATGTGCTACTCGTTCCTGACTCTAGGGGGCAGTGCTCATCTCCATTTCAAAGCAGAAGAGCCAGTGCTGTCCGAACACGTCTCCATGGTCATGTGGCCGGCATGGCTAAACACCGAAGGTGCATGGAACACTATTACCTTCCCACCAAATGTGGGCCCTATTTTTCTATTTGCATTTTTTATGTGTTTTGGAACTGCTAGTTTGGCAGAAGCTGGGTCAAGTAACAGGAGCGCTCTCCGTTATGCAGTGCTAGGGATTTGAACTGCTGAACTGCCAACCTTTCTGATCGAAAAGCTCAGCATCTTAGCCAACATGTCCCATTCAGTTCATACACAAGATCAAGCCACATGTTATATTGAAGATACAGCATCAGATTAGCTGGATGAGAGTAAACTTTTAATGTATTTCCTCCACAACTTTATTTCCTCCATTAATGAATAAGAATTACTATTGACACAAGTGGAAGGCAGATAAATTCCAACCTCAATATGTCCTTCTGCACTGGATACTGATGAAATTTAGAAGTAAAATAACCTATTAAAGCTTATTGATCAGTTCATCTTAATCCATAATTGCTGTTTGTTTGTTTGTTCAATTTCTATGCCATCTGTCTCACTAATACAGTGACTCTATGTGGCTTACCAAATAACCAAAAGTTAAAAAGTGCTGGCAAATTATTAAAATTAGAATAAAAATAATAAAAAATAAATAAATACCAAGATGCTGCATAGTCTGGGAGTTATTATGGAGGGCTATGTGGCTGAGTGGTTAAGACACTGGGCTGGTCGACCAGAAGGTTAGTAGTTTGAGACCCAAATTCTTTCTGTTTTAATGGAGTGACTTTCTGTTTCTTGTCCGAACTCCTGCCAACGTATCAATTTGAATGCATGCAAATGCAAATAGATAAATAGATACCAGTTTAGTGGGAAGGTAACAGTATGAGCCACAGTGGGAGAGCGATTAGAGTGCAGTACTGCAGGCTATTTCTGCTGACTGCCGGCTGCCTGCAATTTGGCAAGCAGTTCAAATCTCACCAGGCTCAAAGTTGACTCAGCCTTCCATCCTCTAACCTTTAGGTGGGTAAAATGAGGACCCAAATTGTTGGGGGCAATCTGCTGACTCTGTAAACCACTTAGAGAGGGCTGTAAAGCACTGTAAAGCGATATATAAGTCTATTGCTTTTGCTATTTTGCACACCTTTGGAGTATAGTCATGCCAGCCACATGACTATGGAAGCTCCTTTAGAAACACTGATTCTTCGGCTGTGAATCAGAAATGAGTATCATCCCCTAGAGTTGAACATAACTGGCAGGAGAAAACTTTAGCTTTTAAAAAAAATGTTTTTACAAAACATGAAGAAATGTCCAGAACAGTTTTGCTGTCTTCTAGTTCTTTATAGTCTGAGCTTCATATTTATAGGAACAGGGATAAGGAACAAGTAAGGTGAATATTAATGATTATGCACAAGACCAAAAGAACCTCTCTTTCAACACAGATAGACATTTTTCGAGTGATAAAACTTGGAAACCAAGTCAATCCTTGTTTTGGGCCTTTCGCGCATCCCATTTTCAGCCTCTATGCATCCCATTTTTGGCCCACTCCAGGCAGTGAGGATAGACGGTGGCGGAAAAAGTCGAAAAGGGGGTGCGTGGAGGCTAAAAACAGGATGCACAGAGGCTGAAATTGAGTTGCGTAAAGGTGGTGATAGGTGGCAGCGGCAATGGGCACCACTGCACCACCAATCCCTGCAGACTGGAACAGCTGACAAGAGGTGTACTGGGAGGCTGACCCAACCGCCAATCAGTTGCTTGTGCTAAATCAGGCTGTGCTGAAGCTGACCAGGCTGTTTGCTTCAAGAAGGCAAATTGCTGGGAGGCAGAGGGAGATTTTTTCCCCTTGTTTTGCTCCCCAAAAGCTAAGTGCGTCTTATACTTCAAAGAATCTTATAGTCTGAAAAATATGGTACATTTTATTTTCTACTGCTATTTTTGCTTTGTTAAATCAATCAATCTATATCTATCTATCTATCTATCTATCTATCTATCTATCTATCTATCTATCTATCTATCTATCTATCTATCTATCTATCTATCTTCTATCTATTATCTATCCATCCATCCATCCATCTATCCATCAATCCATCATCCATTTATCTTTGGTGTGACTGAAGCTCCACCTGGTTTTTACATGATTTATGCTAAAAATCAATGACATTTTTGTGAGTGTCATCTGAATGCACATGCGCGCGCACACGCACACACACACACACACACAACATATAGTAAATCCAATGCATACCTGTATATACACACAACCATTCATTTTTTTTGTCTAGGGTGATGTAATCAAAATATAATACATAATGTCCTACATTTAATGACAAATATGTTATTCCTTAAGTCAGTTTCTGGCTTTGTGGACCGGTGGGGAAAAGAGGAAATGGTTCCATGTGAGCTGCAGGTGTGCACACTCGCATGCACAGCTCCATTTGCACAAGCTTGTACAACCCCCTTCTACTTGTTCTGTCCAGTTCCAAATGGGCTGCAGCCTAGTATTGGACCGTGATTCGGGAGTTGGGTACCCCTGCCTTAAGTCTCTTGCCTTAGGGATATCTAAAAGTTTAACCCTTCAATTCCAACCATGTTACTATAGCAGAGTTGGAAGGGACCTTGGAGGTCTTCTAGTCCAACCCTCTGCCTAGGCAGTAAACCCTATACCATTTCAGACAAATGGCTATCCAATATCTTCTTAAAGACTTCCAGTGTTGGGGCATTCACAACTTCTGGAGGCAACTTCTGTTCCACTGATTAATTGTTCTAACTGTCAGGAAATTTCTCCTCAGTTCTAAGTTGCTTCTCTCCTTGATTAGTTTCCACCCATTGCTTCTTGTTCTATCCTCAGGTGCCTTGGAGAATAGCTTGACTCCCTCTTCTTTGTGACAACCCCTGAGATATTGGAACACTGCTATCATGTCTCCCCTAGTCCTTCTTTTCATTAAACTAGACATACCCAGTTCCTGCCACTGTTCTTCATATGTTTTAGCCTCCAGTCCCCTAATCATCTTTGTTGCTCTTCTCTGCACTCTTTCTAGAGTCTCCACATCTTTTCTCCACTGCAGTGACCAAAACTGAATGCAGTATTCCAAGTGTGGCCAATGTTCAAAGTTCAGTTAATATATTTTGCCTTCTTATTTACCATGTAATTTGCTTTCTACCTAGAAAAAACAACAACAAAAGAAGGTATTTTGTTTTAAAACTGTGGAATTAAAGAGTTGGCATTTATAGTTATTTTAATCTTCAATCAAAGGTTTACCCCCTAAAACTTAGTCCAAATTTATCAAATGAAAAACATTGTTAGGGTCATATACCAGCACAGAAAAACAGAACATAAGCAGTATTTTTAAAAGTTAGAAAATATGTAGGATTAAAGAAGATTTGAAAAATTAACGAAAATATTTTTAGAACAAAAATCTACAAAAATTACAGAGATAAAAACTGTAATTAAATACAAAACAAACCCATAGGTATATATGGCTAACTACCGGTAATCTATCATATTTTAAACATGAGTATTTTATATCTTTTAGCTTTAAAAATTATTGTTTATATTCTGTTTTTCTTATGCTTGTTTACAACCATAATAAAGATCTTGATTAGATTAGATCAAAGTTATATGAATATGAAAGGAATGGGAATTGCACATTTCTTGTCTTGATTAATTTGTATGCAGTCTTGTGAGAAACAAGAAGATCCGGAAACTATTGCTCAAAGTATTTTAAAAAAAAAAGTGCTTTGGGAATTTGTGTCATCTTTGGAAAGTGACAAATTGCTTGTTCTATAGAAAATTTCAGCACTGGTGGCTTACTTCACACAAGAAATAGGAAAATGTCAGGAAAACCGGAAAACATTTCAGGACAAACTATGAATTCTAATTTGATGGCTGTATTACTGAAACTGAACATTTTTTCTTGATGTTTCAGTCTGGTGCAAGATAAATATATAAATTTAAATTATAAATACACAGAGAGTATTTATCTTTACATTGCTGGATATATGATCCATTATTTTCACCATAGCCAATTTTCTCAATCTCTACCCTTTCCCAAAATATTCAATTTATTGGTGACAAGTCCCTTTGATCGCAAGGCGATCAAACCGGTCAGTCCTAGAGGAGATCAACCCTGACTACTCTTTAGAAGGCCAGATCCTGAAGATGAAACTCAAATACCACCTAATGAGAAGGAAGGATTCACTGGAGAAGAGCCTAACGCTGGGAAAGATTGATAGCAAAAGAAAAAGGAGATGACAGAGAATGAGGTGGCTGGATGGAGTCACCGAAGAAGTTGGTGTGAGCTTAAATGGACTCCAGAGGATGGTAGAGGACAGGAAGGCCTGGAGGAACATTGTCCATGAGGTTGCAATGGGTGAGACACGATTTTGCAACTAACAATAACAATTGGTGACAAGAGACCTGTGAAAAAAATGGCAGGAGAACCCAATAAAATTCAAGATTCTTGCCATGTAAGCAGCACAATATATCTCACAAAAGTCACATTTATGCTCAACTAGAGTCTCTAGAATTGCTTCTACTTTTACTTCTAAAAGTTCTAGGAAGCCCTTCGGGTCAATGTGAAGTGTGAAGTATTTAATTTTTTTTTAAAAAAACTATTTTTTTCAACATCTGTTTCTTTCAACAGCATAATCACCACATGGTATCACATGACATTTCACAGCAAGCATTAGGAATATTAAAGACGACTACCCAGAGAAGGATATAAACAGATTTTTATGTAGATAGGAGTTGGCTGAGGAAGGATGGAGAAGATAAAGGCAAGAGAAAGAACTAAATATTAAAGGATCAGTGAGAACAAACACAAGTTTAAATTAATTTGACCCTTTGGGTCAGGGGAATTAAAGACAGGTCGTCACGGTGTTCTCATATGACATATTACAACTTTTCCCCCCTTTGCTAAACTGGGCGTGGATGTGGCCAGCACATGATGCATCCGGCCTGCGGGCCACAAGTTTGACACCCCTACTGTAGGGTCTTACAAGAGAGATGATATCACATGGCTACACAATTTAGATGAGATCTGGGTAAGTATTTCAAGGAAAAACAGATAAAACAGGGCATCTGAAAAGACGCTTTCCTTCCCCCTCCTCTCTGATAATTATTGGCTATTTAAACAAAAGGAAGGTTAATGCTTAAGATTCATGGTACAAAATAGGGAGAATCAGGTATGAAGACCATTCAGGTGTTCAGGAATGAATGCTCCAAATTTCACTAATACGTCTTGGATCTGATTCATTTCAGAAGGAAGTATGTATGTTATTGTCAATGTTCTATGAAAGGAACTGATTATTTGTTGATTATGTGCCATCAAGTCAGTGTGAATGCTCCATGACTAACACATACAGGTGGTCCTCGACTTACAACAGTTTATTTACTGACCAGTTCATTTAGGTCACCTGACTAGTGCTTCTGTAGTTTGCCCTTTTGTTCTCTGGAAATCCATTCCTACTCCCACACCATCCAAAGGGTGCTCATCCCAAATTGTATAGCTAAAAGTCTGTAGAAATTCTCAGTAATCCAGGTCATGGTAATCATTCAAATGACCAGCTGTCTGCAAGGAATATAAATGCTTCCATTCCCCTCTATCCTGTCTGAGCTGAAGAAGCTTCTTGGATGAGAAGGGAAACGTCTTCAAAGGAAAAAAAAAACCAAGAAAGTCCAGTTGAAAAAGCATCTTTGGGACATCCATGACCCAGATGACTAAGAATCTTTACAGACTCATTGCCTGCAAACTTCTGATCTTTGTACACACAGATACATCCTGACACCTGAACATCTTTTACAAGGTCTTTAGCAAATGCTAGTCTGCAGTGTATTTTTTGACAGCTGCTTCCATTACTGTCGTAAAAGGCAGATGTTATTCGCCGCTTCATTATCATCATTATCAGTTCTATGGCTGGTGGTTGTACCTCTTCCCATTAATAGCTTGTTCTTCTTTAAATTTATATTCCCACTTTTTCACTGTTTCACTCCTTGACTTTCATTACTAGAATTCCCGGATAATTTGCATTTTCAGCTGTCGGAGCAGTGTCATCAGCACAGCACAAGTTATTGATCTTTCTTCCTCCAATTTTAAAACCAGCCACCTTCTTCCAATCCAGCCCCCTCCTCCCCCACTTAATACTTATTTTGCACATAGATGGAATAAATAAGGAGAGCATATACAGCCTTGTCTCACTCCTTTGCCAATCTGGATATAGACCATTTCATTCTGTTGTGTTTCTACTATGGCTTCCTGACCTATCTAAAAACTTCACATGAGGATAATGAGATGTTTTGGGATTCCCTAAATTTCTTAAGGACATTCCACATCTCAATATGGTTGACATAGCAAAAACAGTTTCTATAGACCATAAAGCACAGGTAGATTTCTTGTTGGCTTTCTCAATTGTCCATCGTGCATCAGCCATCATGTCTCTTGATCCTCGGCCTTTTCTACAACCAGATTTTTCTTTTCTTTTCCAAGCACAGTAAGTATTGCTTTGACTTGGCAGAAACGGATAAGTTCTGCTTCATTTCTGTTTCCCATAGGACATACATGGAAAACTATGTTTTCCTCCTTACCGTTTCCTCTTGTAGGAAGAAAAATACACACCTGACACCTGGCTCACCCCTTTCATAGGCAAAAGCCTCCCCCAATCCACAAACATAGAATCATAGGGCTAGAAGGGACTTGGAGGTCTTGTAGTCCAACCCACTACTCAAGGCAGAAGTCCTCATACCATCTTGGACAAATGATTATCCAATCTTTTCTTGAAAACCTCCAGTGATGGAGCATTCATAACTCCAGGAAGCAAGCTATTCCGTTGATTAATTATTCTCACTGCCAGGAAAACTCCTCTTATTTCCAGGTCAAATCTCCTTCTGATGAGCTTCTACCCATTACTTCTTGTCCTGCCCTCAAGTGCCGTGGCAAATAAATTGACACCCTCTTCCCCATGACAGTCCTTTAACTATGGGAAGACTGCTATCATGTCTCCTCTGAGCTTTACTTCATAAGGCTAAACATACCTAGTTCCTTTAGCTAGCAATAGCAATAGCAGTTAGACTTATATACTGCTTCATAGGGCTTTCAGCCCTCTCTAAGCGGTTTACAGTCAGCATATCGCCCCCACAGTCTGGGTCCTCATTTCACCCACCTCGGAAGGATGGAAGGCTGAGTCAACCTTGAGCCGGTGAGATTTGAACCGCTGAACTGCAGATAGTAGTCAGCTGAAGTGGCCTGCAGTACTGCACCCTAACCACTGTGCCACCTCGGCTTGTTCAGCTGTTCATTATATGATTTAGTCTCCAGATCCCTTATGATATTTGTTGCTCTTCTCTGCACTCTTTCTAGGGCCTCAGCATCTTTTTTTGTATTGTGGTATCCATAATTGGACACAGTATTCCAAATTGGCCTTATTATGCAATATAGAGTAATATTATCACCTCTGGTGGTCTTAATGCTATTTGTCTCTTGATGAAGCCTAGAAATGCACTGGCTTTTAGAACTGCAGCACACTGATGACTTATACTTAAGTGGGGATCACCAGGACACAACTGTTGATCATTCTGCCAGTTATTGCTGTTGACCCTGATACCTCCTATTCTATAACTATTTGTTTGGTGTTTCCTGCCTAAATATAAAATCTCATTTTTCTCATCACTGAACTGCATCTTGTTCAAAAGGGCCCAGTCCTCAAGTCTGGCAAGAGATTTCTAGATCTTGACTCCATCTTCTAAAGTGTTGGCAATTCCCCCAGCTTGGTGTTGTCAGTAGAGTTGATGAGTTCCCCTTTTATTCTTTCATCTAGATAATTTATGAAGATGTTGAATGTGCTAAGCTGTGGAATTCATAGCACAAGGAGGGGTTAATGAACTACAGATATCCAGACTGAGGTTCAGATTCAAGGAGCACAGATCTAAGATCATAGGTGACTTAGGACATAATAAGCTGTTTGGGGTTATCCTGACAGATTCTTTCAAATGGGGATTTACTACCCTACTCAGATTTCAGAAGGCTGGCTGCTCTGCCCTTGGCTCTATGAGGGATAACCAAGTTGTAAAAAAACAGATCTAAGACCTGCATTTATAGTGACAAATTATGCCTTGCATAAAGGCTGTTACCAGAAGGACATAATGTAAAGTGAAGTTATCAGGAAAGGTGCTTCCTATTTGTATCATTGATTTTTACCACACCAAACTTTGACCACATCAAGGGCAGTGGTGGGTTCCAGATTCTGTTCCAACCAGTACTGTTGGAGCGGCCCCGGCATCACCCACATGGATGCGTGCGGTGTATGCATGCATCGTACTTGCCTGAGATGCTTCTGCAAGCCTCCGTGATGCTCCAGCTGCTCGGCGGAGCGTCACGCAGGTGCTGTACGCACCATGTGTGTGCACGGAAGCGCCAAAGGCTTAAAGCACAGGTAAGAAGCGTGGGCGGGCAGGTGCGCCCTATGGAGCACCATACCGGAATGGTACCCGGTGCTCTGGCCAGAATCTGGTACACCCGTACCAGGGCGTACCACCTGCAACCCATCACTAATATATATAATGTTGTCAGTAGGTTGCTTGTATCTTGTATGACCCATGAAAGCACATAGGAATTGCATGTGGGATCCTAAACAAACAAGGGACCTGAGAAATTGAATAAATCAGACATATGCTAAATCAGTATTATTTATGGTGTCAAAAGAGCGGGAACAACCTTGGAAGTGCAAATTCCAGACAAAACCATTTCTTTAAAAGCAGAATGGTGAACAGATTGTTCTAGTACTTGTCATAGTTTTTTGAACTGGACTTTGAGGAGCATGGGTACACCAGAAAAGGAATCCTCTTCCATGTTTCATCACTGACAGCTGGAGGAAAACTATTACAGCCTACTAAGTTGAAGAACCTCCTATATTTAGGGACCTCTCACTGTCTAAGATGAAATACAAGGGATGCTATGTACTTTTGGTTATTGGTAAAAGGGAGCCTGGAAGTCCTACTTAAGTTTCTTTGGGAGTCTGTAATCTATTGTTAGAAAGGCAATCTGTTCTATTCATAACTCAGGTAAAACAGGTGAAAAGGTCAGGACCCTAGCAATGGTAATTTCACAGACACCCCACTTAGATGATTAATGGAACCCAGTCATTAAAGCAGTTAAACCCACTGAGAAAAAAAGGGTCTTAGCTAGAGGTCAAACTATGACTTCCACTTTCACCAACTCACCCTCCAAATACAGCCCTCCCCTTTTAAAACAGCTGGAAGTTGAAATAAACTGTAGAACAAAAAAAACCACACCTCGATTGTGGCCAAATTATAGAGGGCTCAGCCAAGTACCACAAAGGAGCTGACCAGCTTCAAACAATCGAAGGCTCTTATTTTGATTATGAACTGCTCAATTGAGTGGCCAATTATGTATCAGGGGTGTAATTTTAGCCTCTTGGCAAAATCCAGATTAACAGTTTGGATAATTTATTTCCTGCTAATCCTCCTTTCATTTAGCGAAGAGGGGGGGTAAATCAATAAATAAAACGACAAGTCTCGCTGCTTCAGTCTTCAACAGTCTACTTCCTAACTAGCATGCCCTGTTTCTTCCCTGGCAGTATTGGAAGTTAAGGGAGTTGCATTATGGGAGTTCACATTCAGACGATGGCATTTTAAGATGAGCTAAATCACCTATACATACGCAGTTTGGTCAATGAACACAGACCTTGTGAATGGTACATTTTTCTTCCTTAATGCTATGCCTTGTCAAAAACATATGCGGTGTCAAACTCAGGGCTCATGGAGTGCTTAAATCGGGCCCGCAGGGCTGGCCTGGAAATAGCAAAGGATTGGCCCGTGGTGCCTCTGGCAGCCAAAATGGGGTCCAGCGCCGTGCCCTGTTTTCAGCCTGGGCAGCCTCCTGCAGCACTTTGCCAGCCAAACAGAGTGCAGGGGTCCTGCGCGTGACTACACTGCCCTGTTTTGGCTCGAAAAGTGATGCAGGAAGCATTCGCCCCATCTCTTCCCCTTGCCGGCTGGCCTGCGGAGAATTACAATGTCGATCCAGCCCTCGAAGCAATCTAGTTTGAAACCCCTGCTTTAATATATCCTTCCCTGTCATAAGATTCACATCAGTGGTGGGATTCAAATTTTTTTACTACTGGTTCTGTGGGTGTTGCTTGGTGGGCGTGGCAGGGGAAGGATACTGTAAAATCTCCATTCCTGCCCCACTCCAGGGGAAGGTTACTGAAATCCTCATTCCCAGAAGGTAGAGAATAGATAGGGGCATGGCTAGTCAGAGGTGGTATTTACCAGTACTCAAAATTTCCGCTATCAGTTCTCCAGAACTGGTTAGAACCTGCTGAGTACCACCTCTGACCCACATTATGAAAATATGCAATGTATCTTTGAAAGGATAGGACTGCAGGAGTCATGGTGGGTAATTCATGTTCTCCATTTAATCTGAATTACCACCTCAATAGATTGCTCCATTTGTAGGACATTAAATAATTTATATAGGAAGCACATAACAGAGAATGGCAGCAGCCTCTGGAGAGGGTAAATAATACATTACTTGGCTGTTGTATATGCCTGTCTGTGTCCTTGTTTACTGAATAACTGAATGGAAGCCGGTGAGGTACACCTTTCCAAATTAAGGCATCCATACAAATAAAGGGCACTGTCATAACAGAATAGATTATGCCAGTTCAGGTTTACTCCCTAAACGATGGGGGCAAAATCATAATGAAAAGTTTCCCTCTAGTTTATCCTTTTTCCCTTGAAAAGTATCTCAAAATCATCACACTCAAGCAAATAAAATTCTGCAAGCTATTTACCAAAAATACATGGAAGAAAACACTCTAGAAGGAACCTGTTTTTGACTAAACAATTTTGCCTGCAGCAACAACATCATATGCTGTTTGCTTTAAGATAGGAAGCTCTAAAAAGTCACAGCTAGCAAATCTTTGAATTAGCAGGCAGAACCCAATATGTTAAGGAACTGGCAATATTGTTTGGTTTCAGATGAAACAAGATAAAGAATTCCAGAGCAACTGAAAACTCTTCAGTGCACGTAGATCTGTTTACACAAACAGCACAAGAAAATGGTCGGCCTTTTTTTAACCACCACGGGCAAATACACTGTTTTAATATTCATTAAATCTCTCAGTTTTAATACCCCCAACTCTAGTTTGTCTCAATTTCTGTCATTCTAATAATTCACTAAAGGTTTTTTTTTTCACGCAACTTCCAAAGTACTGCTGGGGAAATGTTCCCCAGAGGCCTGAGAGAAAAATGGCTGGAGTGTATTCGAAGAATATATGCTCACAGCAAAGTTACTCAAAGTGAGGCCATGTAAAATAAGCAGGCACATATTGGGTAGTAGGATATAGGTAAATAGCAATTGCCCTTAGACTTACATACCACTTCACAGTTCTCTACAGCCTCCTCTAAGTGGTTTACAGAGTCAGCATATTGTCCCCAAAAATCTGCATCCTCATTTAACAACCTCGGAAAGATGAAAGACTGAGTCAACCTTGAGCCGGTCAGGATTGAACCGCTGGCAGTTGGCAGAATTAGCTTGCAATAGTGCACTCTAACCACTGTGCCACCATGGCTCTAAATGATGAAGGCAGATACTTCATTTAGTGACAATGATAAAGGTATCCCTTCAAACTGTAGGGAAGGGAACACTCTTATATTTTACCAAGAAAAATACTTGGATGAACATGATGATAATATATTAATAGATGATGAGCCCCTTAGATTGCATGGTATTCAACATGCTAATAAGAAAGAGAACTAGTGGCATGGCTGAAATAGCTCCATTAGACCCTTCCAGACATCTTCTTGATGATGTTTGCTATGTTGTTGTTGTTGTTAGTTGTGAAGTCATGTCTGACCCATTGCGATCCCATGGACAACGTTCCTCCAGACCTTCCTGTTCTTTACCATCCTCTGGAGTCCATTTAAGCTCACGCCTACTGCTTCGGTGACTCCATCCACCTCATTCTCTGTCATCCCTTTCTTCTTTTGCCCTCAATCGTTCCAGCATTAGCTCTTCTCCAGTGAGTCCTTCCTTCTCATTAGGTGGCCAAAGTATTTGAGTTTCATCTTCAGGATCTGGCCTTCTAAAGAACAGTCAAAACTATTTATATGTACATGTTTACATGTTTGCCATGTACATGTTTACATGTTTGCCATGTAGGAAAAGAAAAAACCAAAGTCACAAGTACAGAATTACAGTGGCCAAATGATCCCATTTGAAAGTATGAAGTATGAAAGAAGTAAGAAGTATGAACACAGGAAAATTCAGCATAGTGAAAAATAAAGTTGGCCAACTACACAGTGACATCTTAACAATGGCATCACAACCTTTAACTTATTTACTGTATTTCTTTAATACTCATGCTGCCCATTCTACTCTGCAAAGCGACTACACATTTTGGAGGTTTATTGCCATTCAAGGCCAATGCTTGGGAGAAGAAGCTAGACCTTCACAGAAGGGTAAGTAATAGAGGTCTTCCAAAAATGAAGAGGACTGACTGGATGCCGGTACTTAAGAGAAACAACTTTCTAATTACATACTCAATATATAATAATACTAAGTACACCAATACATTTAAGCCTCCTGGGAAAAATTGAAGGCAAATGAGGTCCAGGCAGAAGAAGAACATCATGGCTTCAAAATCTAAGGGACTGGTTTAGACAGAACTCAGCAGCATTTTCTTGTGCAGCTGTTGATAAAAATAGGATGATGGATATGGAAGAAGGAGGAGGAGGAGGAGGAGGAGGAGGAGGAGGAAGAAGAAGAAGAAGAAGAAGAAGAAGAAGAAGAGGAAGAAGAAGAAGAAGAAGAAGAAGAAGAAGAAGAAGAAGAAGAAGAAGAAGAAGTGGTGAGACCCCTCCTGAAGAAACCATCCTTGGATCCAGCTGTCCTTAATAGCTATCGCCCTGTCTCCAACCTTCCCTTTCTGGGAAAGGTTGTTGAGAAGGTGGTGGCCTTCCAGCTCCAACGGTCCTTGGAGGAAGCAAACTACCTAGACCCCTTCCAGTCAGGCTTCAGACCCGGCTACAGCACAGAAACCGCTTTGGTCGCATTGATGGATGATCTTTGGAGAGCCAGAGATGAAGGACATCCCTCCATCCTGGTCCTCCTTGACCTCTCAGCGGCTTTCGATACCGTCGACCATGGTATCCTTCTGCGACGACTGCGGGAGGTGGGGGTGGGAGGCACCGTGCTACGGTGGTTCTCCTCCTACCTCTCGGACAGGTCGCAGTCGGTGTTAGTGGGGGGGGCAGAGATCGTCCCCTAGGCCCCTAAATTATGGGGTGCCTCAGGGTTCGGTCTTATCCCCCCTACTATTCAACATCTACATGAAACCACTGGGAGAGATCATCCGCAGGCACGGGATTAGATACCATCAATATGCGGATGATACTCAATTGTATCTGTCCGCCCCGTGCCAACTCAATGAAGCGGTAGATGTGGTGAGCCGGGGTCTTGAGGCCGTTATGGGCTGGATGAGGGTTAACAAGCTTGTGCTCAACCCAGAAAAGACCGAGTGGCTGTTGTGTTTTCCTCCCAAAGATCTGACTAATATACCATCACTCAGGCTGGGGGGGTCAAATTTTACACCCCTCAGAGAGGGTTCGCAACTTGGGAGTCCTCCTGGATCCGCAGCTGTCATTTGACCACCACCTAACGGCTGTGACCAGGGGGGCATTCGCCCAGGTTCGCCTGGTGCGCCAGTTGCGACCCTACCTGAATCGGGAGGCTCTCACAACAGTCACTCGGGCCCTAGTGATCTCCAGGCTGGAATACTGCAATGTGCTCTACATGGGGCTGCCCTTGAAGAGCATCCGGCGACTTCAGCTAGTGCAGAACGCAGCCGCGCGAGTGATCGCGGGTGCACCTCGATTCACCCGCATAACACCTATCCTCCGCGAGCTGCGCTGGCTACCTGTCGATCTCCGGATGCGCTTCAAGGTGCTACTAATCACCCATAAAGCCCTACATGGCAGTGGATCTGGATACTTGAGAGACCGCCTTCTGCCAATTACATCCCTGCGACCAATAAGATCTCATAGATTAGGCCTCCTCCGTATTCCATCGGCCAGCCAGTGTCGGCTGGCAACCACAAGGAGGAGGGCCTTCTCAGCAGTAGCCCCGGCCCTTTGGAACGAGCTCCCTGTGGAGATTCGTACCCTCTCCACCGTCCAAGCCTTCCGCACAGCCCTGAAGAACTGGCTCGCCCGTCAGGCCTGGGGATAAGGATAGTTACCCCTCCCGAATGATGAATGTATGTTGCTTACCATTTTAGTATATGTCTCTATTTTGTTGTCTGTATCCCCCCCTTCCCAGTTTTATGTGAGCCGCCCTGAGTCCCCTCAGGGAAAAGGGCGGCCTACAAATCCTAATAAAACTAAGAAAACTAAACCAAAACAAAACTAAGAAGAAGAAGAAGAAGAAGAAGAAGAAGAAGAAGAAGAAGAAGAAGAAGAAGAAGAAGAAGAAGAAGAAGAAGAAGAAGAAGAAGAAGAAGAAATAATAATAATAATAGACCAAGATTTAGGGCTTAGATTTAGGGAAAAGAGATAAGCAAAACCGAAATCATGCAATCATTTCACATATACATTGAATACCATGTGCCATTATGGTGCCTTTATAAAATAAAATATTTTTTTGCATCTCTTCATATTAAATACCACTGAAATCAAATTATTTTTTACACATTAATGATCCAAATTAAATAAGACTTTCAAAATCAAATATAGTCTACAAAATATAGACATACAAAAGTAACGTAAAAAATGTGCGGTCACAATTGCACTGTTTTGCTGTCAGCAATGTGAGCTTGGCACCCTGAACAAACTTTGAAGCACCAAGTGTTACCTGATCTGCCAGTAAAAATTGAACATAACATTCTTCAGTCCGTCCTGAAAAAAATACAGTATTTTTTATAATACAGAATAATTTATAGTTTACTATATTTATTTATTTTTTACTCCTGCATTGTTTGGTGTTGGTTCCATATAATTTAAAATTATGTTAATTTAGGATAAAACTAATTAGCATCCAGTAGATGGCTATGTTGCTTATTCCTTTTCATGCTCTAGATTTCCCCCCGCCCCATGCTCTATCAAGAATTGTGGATTGTTGTGAAGCTCCAGAATCTGCTGAAGCACAAATTATCGACAGCAGTTTTCTAACCAAGGACCTTCAGGTTCTGGAGTTTCTGCTCCCAGATTGGTTCCCTGAAGACCAATATTTCTCTGAATTCTTATTATTCCCTTTTCTCTATTATTCTTCAGTCATGATTTCCAACATGCTCTTGACCTGTTTCTTGATACTCTGCTGGTCCTGAGAACTGCCTAAGGCAGCAACCTCATAGTTCCTGGCTCCTTCCTTTTCTGCCTAAGGCCTATCCCAGGCAAGCTGGTTTTCTGACAGTTTTGCTAATTAAATCATCTAGTCTAAAAGATGTGTCAATCGTCTATCATTTTTGTAGTAGTTTAGGGGGAAAGGCCTTTGCGTCCCCTCACTCAATTAAGAGACATGTGCATAGGCCATTTTTGGTTTGCCTTCTGGTGCATAGGAAACCATATTATCAAGGTACCCGTGCATAAGCAATACAGTATGTCTATTCATTCTATTAATTGATCCATCTTCCTCCGAAAGGAAAGCTCTGTGCAGTGCCCATTGTAATGCCTGCACATGAGTCACAGTGGGAAGATCTGGCATTATAGATGTGCTAATTAGCAGATTCTTTTTTTAAGTGGCTTCGGTGCTTGTTTTAATCCAATAAGTTATGGCTCATTTTCTTTTCTTTATCAAAAAATGTGGTAATCAATTTAAATGCTTAAGGTTCCAAGAATCTTTGGAAGGGGAACACAAGCCCGACATCCTATCCCTGCCCAACATCTACTGCTGCACAGCACATACAGATGTTTCCATTTGTTTTGTTACTTATAGCTAAATGTATGTTATGGGGTCTATTAAAAGTGCAGGGTGGACCTGCTTTGAAATAACAAGGCACAGGTGTTCTTTTTAAATCCCCATCCCACATTTGGCTTGACAACACGTTTCATTTTAGCAGCTTGTTGTTATGGCTGCAAGTAATTAATGTCTATGAAATAAATGCGATAAACAATCTCTGAGCTTTTATGAATTAAAGGCAGCAAGGTAAGTGAAGGAAAGAAAGATCCCAACTTATATAATAAAGAAATAATGATGTATACAGAGGAATCCTCCTTGGTTTGCATATTACAAAACATTTTATGAAGCACATTGTTCATAAACCAACTTGATTGTTCTTAATAACATGTCAAATTTAGGCAAATAGCAAAAGCAGTTAGACTTATATACCATTTCACACTGCTTCACAGCCCTTTACCAAGTCAGCATTGTTGCCCCCAACAATCTGGGTCCTCATTTTACAGACCTCAGAAGGATGGAAGGCTGAGTTAACCTTGAACTGATGAGATTTGAACTGCCAAACCTCTGGCAGTCGGCAATCATCAGAAGTATTCTCCAGTCTAGCCCTGAAATTGCTTGAGGATCTCTCATGGAATACTAGTCAGACTCATCCATTTAAATTCAGTTTCAGATTTTATAGCTGCACAGAGGCAGCAGTAGCTACAGTGATGGAAGATCTGCAGGGGGAGGACAATAATTTGTCTTTGTGTTTTTGTTTGATATTTCAGTGGCTCTTGATGAGCCATAGTAGTGCAGTGGTTAGAATGCAGTACTGCAGGCTAATTCTGCTGACTGCTGGCTGTCTGAAATTTGCCAGTTCATATCTCAACGAACTCAAGGTTGACTCAGCCTTCTATCTTTCTGGGGTGGGTAAAATGAGGACCCAGATTGTTGGGGGCAATAGGCTGACTCTGTAAACCACTTAGAGAGGGCTCTAATAGCACTGTGAAGCAGTACATAAGTCTAAATCCTATTGCTACTGATGTCACTGAACAAGGCCTGAATTTGACATCGTTGAACAAGAAAGTTGATGTGACTTTGTTGTAGTCCCACTTATTTTGATGGTAATTTTGGATCAAAGTATAGGGGAGATATTGTTCTACTACCTGAAGCTGCCCTATACAATTATCAGGAGTCTTGGGCTGGGTCTCACTTTTATGTAGATGATTCCTTGGTTCATTCCTTCTTTTCTCCCTCATCAGATAAGCGGAGCCCTTTGGTTGCTCATGCCTGGAGTAGATTGTGGACAGGATGATGTGGGACACAGGAAGGGGTGTGTCCTGTGGGGAAGGCAAGTGTATGGCACATGTGGAGGCTCAAGGAGGGCAAAAAATGGGTCTACCAGAGGTTTTGGAAGTTTGGGAAGGCTGGAGGCTGGAAATGGGCCATTTCCCGCCTCCAGAGCCTGGGGAGGCCATTTTCGTTCTCCTGGAAGCTCAAGGAAAGCCACCGGAGTCTGGGGAGGGCAAAAATGCCCCCCCCAATGGTGCAGGAGGCTGATTAGGCCACACCCACCATGGCCACACCCACCTAGCAACCGGGCAGAGAACCCCTTGCTAAAATTTTTGAAGCTCACCACTGGACACAGGTCAAAAAATTAAAATTGAGACAAGTTGGAGAATTCAAAGTTGGGAGAGATCTTGAGAGATGAAATGTTTGGGTTCTTCTCAGTCTAAATAGGGATTTCCCCCCCCCCCTCTGAAATGAGAAAAAACGGACTGGAGTAAGTCCACAGTTGGGTGCTCTTTTAATATGGGCTGTTTTAAATACTTGGCTCAGCTGATGGTTCAGAGTGCTTACTTTAAAAATGTCTATGGAGATTTTCAACCATCCAAACTATGGTGGTGCTAAGATGCTTTTTCAAAAGAGAACTGGACTTTCTTGTTTTTTTTTTCCTTGAAAACATTTCGTTTGTCATCCAAGAAGCTTCTTCAGTTCTTGGATGAGAAGAGAAACATTTTCAAGGGGAAAAAACCCCCAAGTATATTTAAATTTTAAATTGTGTCCTTTTTGGAAAGGTCTATATTGATTATCATTGCCTATGCACTGGGTACCACAAGTTTAAATTACAGTAACACAGTGAGATATGGGAATATTGTTGAAGGAACTCTAAAATTGCAAATGGGCCAGAACACTACACACACAGACGTTTGTTGGTTGTATCCAAAGTGGAAAATATGACACCTGTCTTAACTAAGTTGCTTTGATTATGAACAGATTCACCAGTTAAACAAGAGGTAATTGTTATTTTGTATGAATTCCTACATGGCTTGGTTCTCACTGTCTACTTAAAGGAACAATTGCCACCATATATTGCATTTCAGGAACTATGACCACATTGTAGTTCATTTGTCTATTGTGCACTGCAACTCTGGGATTTTTGAATTCTCTTCCTACAAAGTTCTGCCTCAGTAGTTTCAAAAATAAATAGAAACTATATCTCTTTACTTTAGTCTAGCTTTTTTCAAGCCATGGGTCACCACCTAGAAGAGAGTCATGGGAGAGCCAAAGGAGAGTCTCTCGGGAGCCTTCCTTTGAAGTATTTTTTGAGCATGATTTCCAGTTTGAAGCAAGTATATCTTGAATGTAAAGCAATATTTAAGGGTTCCAAAGCCATCAAAAGGGTACTTATTTTGTTTTATTCTTTCACACATTGAGATAATCATAACCAGAGGGCACAAGGCTTATTGACTTATTGACCTATTTTTGTCACCAAAGGATAGGCTCTGTCAGGAATAGGCTCTGTCAAGAATAGACAATATACAAAGGTGATAGGTAAACTAATATGTAAATTGAATAAGTATTCAATCTCAAACACATATGGGAAGATGTTGCTATCTGTAACAGCATTGCCAAAAAGGCATTAAGAGTTGTGAACCTTATTTTGCAAAGCTTCTTCTCCGGTAACATTGTATTCTTAACTAGGGCATACAAAACTTTTGCCAGACCAATTCTCAAATACAGCTTGTCTGCCTGGAACCCACACTGTATATCAGACATTAATACTATTGAGTGGGTCCAGAGGTATTTCACTGGGCTTGGACAATCTGGAACTGTGCCACTATGGTCAGACTTATGCATAGTACACAAAATTGTCTGCTACAACATCCTACCTGTCAATGATTTCTTCACCTTCAGCCTCAATAATACATGGGCAAACAATAGATACAAACTCAAGGTAAACCGCTCCAAACTCGATTGCAGAAAATACGACTTCAGCAACAGAGTGGTCAACACCTGGATGCTCTACCCGACTCCCTTGTTACATCTTCTAACCCTTACAGCTTCAACCTTAAACTGTCTACGGTGGATCTCACACCATTCCTAAGAGGTCCTTAAAGGGGGTGTGCATAAGAGCACCAGTGTGCCTACTGTCCCTGTTTTACTGTCCCCATTTATCTGCATCTACAGATGTAGATATGTAGATGTGTAGATATGTACTTCCTTTGTTCATGTTTATGTTCATACTTATACCTGTTACCTTGTACTTGTTTGACAAATAAATAAATCTGTAAACAGAAGTTTCATTACGGCAGTAATCACAAATACTTTCTTTTTTCTTAAAATACTCTTAAGCTGGGAGTGTCCAAAACAAAGGAACAAAATACTAAACTGGGTAAAACTCTCTTTAAAAGAAATGGCTCATTAAACAATTTAAATATTTAAAATATGCCTTTTCTTGGTTCTAAATTAAAGGGTTAAGACTAAGAAAACTATAGCCTTCATTTTTATGTATAACATGCAGTTAACATTGAATCTGTGTATAAATATATAAATAGAAGTTTCATTTAACTATTCCAAACTGCACATAGTAATTTTACACAGGGTGGTTTTCCTTCTTTGAGATTAAGAAGTTTTTTGCTGCCAGTAACTAAGGAACATGTATATATGTCCCCACAAATCCCTTCCTGCAAATGAAATCCTGGCTGAAAACAGTGGATTGATTAGATTGATAGGTTGGTTAGGGTAGAGGCATCTCTAGGCTTTGTGATCTTTCAGCTTGCAAAAGTTTAAGAGAAATGATGCCGAGATTGAGGAGAAGGGGAACATTATATAAGGGCTGATATTTTGAAATTAAATTGATTCAGGAATCAGCTGAGCCTTGTCTTTCTTTATGAGGGATGATATAGTTATTTGATGCAATGCTGTAGATCGGGGGGTGGGGGTGTAACTTAAGGCCCACAGGAATATCCTGGAAACAGTGAGAGACCATCCCATGGAGCTCAGGAGTGCTGCGTGTGGCCCTCCCAAGCTCTGCGTGTGGCCCTCCCAAGCTCTGTTTTCGCTGGAAGAGGGTTGCAGAAGACCATCGCAGAAACAGAGCTTAGGAGCCCGTTTTTTGCTGGCAGAGCACTTGGGCCACCACAGCTGCCCCTGACACAAGTGATGTCGAGCTGGCCATGCCTACCATGGCCACACCCACCCAGCCCCCCAAGGTCAAACACAACGCTGATGCAGCCCTCAATGAAATAGAGTTTGATAGCCCTGCTTTAGATGGTTCACTCATCAAGGAGAATTGAAAGACTCAAAAAAGCATACACCCCAACCACCATTTCTGTTTGTGTGAATGGTCAGACAAGCACATGTGCAAGCGAACTGAGCATAAAAGCACTGCAGGAATTGTGTTACATGGCCGGGAGAGGAAAACCAGATGTTTCATGCTGTTTTCAGGCAGTGTTTCTTAACCGTGGCAACTTTTACACATACGGACTTTGAGTTCTGGAACTCCCCAGTTGAGAAATACTGCTTTAAGGAAAAAAGATGAATAAATCCCATCAATTCTTTTCAAATAGGTTCTCTGCATTATGTTTTTCAGTCATTTCAACTACTATAAGTAGGAGCGTCTCCATCTGTAACACTACCCTAATGTAACACTCTTAAGCTTTTGATTTATTGCTCTTGTAAATAAAAGGTCACATACCATATTCGGAGGCAACTCAAAAATTGCTGCTTTCAGGAGACTCACCAGGGCTAAGAACATAAATATAGCTTCTAAGCCTTTAAACAAAGGGGGATATGAATTGGTAGAAAAGCCTGGGAATACCAATGAGCTGAAGGCACATTAAGGCATCAATGGGTGAAATATAGAAGGAAGTTTGTCTCACTGTTTCTTAACACTTTTGAAAGTCTTTGACAATGACAGAATATTGAAAGATGTCAGGTTCCTTTTTATTTGAAATTGTGGCCTTGTTTTGGAACAGTTTGCCAGTCTTACTTATGCTTTGGTGAGTAAATTATGGCTTCTAGAATAATTCAGTAGTTCCATAATTCATTCCTGATTCCAATGTACTTGATCCTAAACACAAGGTGAAAAGTTGACTGGGGATGTGGCTGAAATATGAACCAGTAAGGAACAATATTCCATCATACATACAAAATGGATAGAATGAAGAGAGCAAAATACATTGATATATTGATATATACGTATATATCAATGTGTATATATCAATGTATATATATATGTGTGTGTGTGCGCGCGCGCACGCGTATGTGTCTACATTCATATATATATATATATATATATATATATATATATATATATATATATATATATATATATATATATATATATATATATATATAATATTTATTTGTTTATATATATGTATATATGAATGTATATATGTATTTATGTATTTATGTATTTATGTATTTATGTATATATGGATATATGGATATATGGATATATGGATATATGGATATATGCATGCATGCACGCACGCACGCATGTATAGTATAAGTATATAGTAAGTATAATCTTTATTGTACTTAAATATAACAAAATTGGGTGTTATGTCAAAGCACCTGGTATGCCCAAATATGGGAGGGAGCATACTGCTTCCCTTTAAGGGAGGACAGCTTGTGGCTTAGAGGCTAATACAACTGCCAACATGTAAAAACAGCCCAGGTTCGAATCCCAGTAAGGGTATGGCTAGCTGATGACAGCTAAATGGCTTGAAATAGATCTATACCAGTCTCCCTTTATTTATTTATAGCAAAATGCAACACAAAAATGTTTTTTTTTTCCTGGAAGGCTCCTAGGGTGGAGCTGAAAGGCAAAGGGATCATTTCCTTGGCTCAGCTGATAAGGGAGGAGAGCTTGTGGCTTAGAGGCTAATACAACTGCCTTACATGTAAAAACAGCCCAGGTTCGAATACCAGTAAGGGTATGGCTAGCTGATGAGAGCTAAATAGCTTGAAATAGATCTATATTAGTCTCCCTTTATTTATTTATCAGCACAAATGCAACACACACACACACACACACACACACACACACACACACACACACACACACATCAATGTATTTGCTCTCTTCAAAAGAAACACATTAAAAAGAGTATCCAAATTGCAAATCATCTCAATGAAAGAGAAGTTGATAGATTCTATTGTCAACTCACAAAGACCACTCCCATTCTGGGCACCACTACTGGAGCAGTGCACTAGGTTCTTATTTCAGAAAGAGTTGACATCTCAAAAGCCTACTTTCCCCCCACATTTAGACCAACAATACCATCACTGGTTCTTAGTGATGCCTTTATATGAGGTGAAATATGATCATCTTATTTTCCTTCCACTTCATCTCCAATTTAAATCCTATATCACTTTAGTCACTTATACATCTGATGAAATAAGCTGCACTTCACATATGTTTATGTCTTTTAATAACAATTTGTTAGTTGGAAAAGGTGATTCCATATTCCTGATTTTTTTTTTTTACCGAGTAAGAATCATCTCACTGAAAGAGGTAAAGTAATATTAACAAATTGTTTGGATTTTTGCAGTATTCCATGAACACTGTGCCAATTTGAATTTCATTCTATTACAATGTTTCTTTAAAAACAATCAAATTAATTTCATTTTGTTACAGATGTTCTTTAAAAACACTCACCTTATTTCATGTGAGAAAGATACAAAATCATCACTTTTCAAAATAGTTACTTTTAGAGGACAAACATTCTGCTTTATTCCTGGTGAACTGAACAGATTTTTGTTTAGTCACTACTAATTTGTCCAACCAATTTCAATGAGAATAAAGTGTAATTAATTTTCTTTGGATCCAACCAAGTGTGGCATGAATTATGTATATGTTAAATGTTAACCTCCCATCCAATATACTGTAGATTGATATTGCTCTTTAGTGACAAAGTCTGAAGCACATTTATATTAAAATATATTTGGTTTCAGAACTAAATTATTTTATAAAACTATATACAATATATATGCATATACTGTATGTGTGCATGTAACATGCTAGAAAAAAGAGCTTTAAACATCCTGAACATTTGTACATGTAATTATCTAAACCTTACTAAAGTCAAAATACAAAAACATCTATTTAAAAAAACACTGCTTTTTTTAAAAAAAAATATTTATAGCTTTCTATCTTTGCAAATCAGCGAATAAATCTCACTTAATAATTACTGACTTTTGCCCTTCTGTACTTAAGCAATCATTCTCCTTGTAATGATTTCCACTAACGCATTCACATTTATTGACTAATGGTTCTTAATGCTATGTCATCATAACAGTGGGATATTTTTCATCTTATAGATTTAGTGGAATCTTTAGTGAAACTGTACTCTGTTATATATTCAGTGTTTGCTTCATTAGCTTAGCAAGTTTCACAAAACAAGGCTGTAAGTTGATTGCTTTTCCAATTATACAAAGGAGCTAGATGATGATGACAACAACAACAAAGACAATGACAACAACAACAATACTTCAGAATTCAGACACACAGGTACCTGCCACATAACACCCTGGACTTAACAGTTGTCGATAAGAAAGACAAAAAAAGTCTGGATAGTAGTGCCTGTAGACAGCAGAATAGAAGATAAAGAATTGGAGAACATAATACAAAGACCTACAAATAGAAATAGAACAACTATGGCAAAGGCAAGGAAGGGTAGTACCATCCGTAATAGGTGTGTTGGGTATAATCCCAAAACAACTGGAGCACCCCTTGAACACTATAGGCATTGACAAATTTGCCATCAGTCAATTGTAGAAGGTGGCTTTACTTGGAATAGGCTCCATCCTGTCATAATATCTGTAACACCCTTAAACTAGAGTTGGTATTCAGCAGGTTCTGACCAGTTCTGGAGAACCAGTAGCGGAAATTTTGAGTAGTTCGGAGAACCAGTAAATACCATCTCTGACTCCCCCCCCCATCTATTCTCTGCCTCCCGAGTCCCAGCTGATTGGGAGGAAATGGAGATTTTGCAGTAACCTTCCTCTGGAGTGGGGAGGGAATGGAGATTTTACAGTATCCTTCCCCTGGAGTGGATGGGGAATGGAGATTTTGCAGTATTCTTCCCCTGCTATGCCCACCAAGCCACACTCACCAAGTCAAGCCATGCCCACCAAACCATCCCCACAGAACTGGTAGTAAAAAATTTTGAATTCCACCACTGCCTCAAACATCCAGATTTGCCTATCCCAGGTCCTTGGTAAGTGAGGCACTATCTTGAGGTGGTTGTGAGACTTTCATATTTCAAGGGGGAGGAGAGCTCATCAGTGGTTCAACCATCCTGGATAGGTTTCATTGGAGCAGTGTGCAACCAACCATAATAATTACATCCTGCAACAATATCTCTAACACCATCAAACATCAACATCTGCCTATTGGGAAGGACTCAATAGTGGAAAAAAATGCCAAATGCAGTATAAACGTCAGGCTGACTATGTGACCAACCATAATAATACAGCTTTTTAAAACTAGTAATAAACTGCATTTAGTGAATAAAGCTTTTCATGAGTATGACTGTTTTATTGACCTTGAAAAGAACTCTTGTTATAACCACAGGTATAGACCACTCAGTGGTTCAATACTGACACACCTTGATATGCACACCAGGATATGTTATTTCTTTTCACAACTTTAATTGAGATAAGTGTGACAAAGAAGGATAACTGCCACCTACAGCTGACATAGTCTTTTTGTTAATAAAAAAAAAGAATCACAAGAATTGCAATATCTTTTCCTTCTCAACAAGAGAGAAAATGATATAGAAGATGGAGTGGTAATTTGTCTCCATCAAGAATGACATCCTAAGGTTAAACAAAATTCCTTCCTCAGATTCAAGTGCTATGCTTTACCTTTTTTTGGTAAATGTCCAGTTAGGAAATGGTGCAATTCCATAACCATTTAGTTTATTCCAGTTTCTTGGTTTCTCCAGTTGTACTAGATCAGGGGTGTCAAACTCATGTTGTCACATTGTTGTCACGTGATATATCATGACTTTTCCCCTTCGCTAAAATGGGGGTGGGGTAGCCAGTGCATGACACATTCCAGCCAGCGGGCTGTGAGTTTGACACCCCCTATATTAGATGGAAGCAACCTGGCGGTGGGATCCAATTTATTTTTTTTACTACCAGTTCTGTGGCTGTGGCTTGGTGGGCATGGCTTGGTGGGCTGGCAGGGGAAGGATACTGTAAAATCTCCCTCCCGATTCCAGGGAAGGTTACTGCAAAATCCACATTTCCTCCCGATCAGCTGGGACTCGGGAGGCAGAGAGTAGATGGGGGTGGGGCTAGTTAGAGGTGGTATTTACCCATTTTCTGAACTACTCAAAATTTCCGCTCCTGGTTCTCCAGAACTGGTCAGAACCTGCTGAATACCACCTCTGAAGCAACCTCTGAGAATCACTGTACATTGCCTGTGCTAAATGAATGAATGGCTTATTTCCAATGATAAATTTAGATTATTCCAAGGATAAGGGCCTTTCCCCCCCATTTATTGTTATGCATTTTTAAATGTAGATAAGATACTTTTTACCCATTTTCTAATCAAAACCCACTTGTCCCTATTGAACTTTAAATAAAAGTACTTGGTTAACATAGTTCAAGTCATTTTAAAAAGATTGTACCTAGCAAACAATAAGTAAATCAATACACCAAATTAAGATATGAATTATAAAACTGAAATTTGGATGCAGCATGATTCTACACATAAAAAATTTCACATAAAAGTGCAGTTAAAATCTACATCAGTTTTACTTTTTAAAAATAAAATTATTCTACACATCAAGGCACCCACCTACAATTTAATTAGCTATTCTTCTGAAAAGGAAATCAGAGATCTTTTCCAATAAAAGGCATGTTTAATCACTGCACCCGTTAACATGTATAATGTTAGTTCAGTGTATTTGGAAAGGATATATAATTCAATGATATGTATAGTAAGAACATCTCAGGTTCAACGAATTACAACTTTCAAAATTTATTCCATTCTACAATGAATCGTTTGCTGGAATTGCTGGGCTTTACAACATTTTCCAGAAAATATGAAGAAAAGATCCAACCGGTTTGTTACCTTTCTAACATTTTTTTTGGGAGAATGAATTATTCATTGTAGCATTCAAGAATGGTAGACCAGTGGAAAAACTTCTACCAATTCTTTCCGAGTACAATGTTTGAAGAAAATCTGATATTTTTTTTCCCATTGACGTTCACACCATTGTTGCTTTATGATGATTTTCAAATTGTCAAATTCAAATATCAATTTACTCATAGTGTCAGCCCTGGGAGCCATCTTTTCCTTTGGAGCTTGAGGGCTGCCACATTTAGTGCCTGGGAAAGCGGGAGGAGGGATTGCAAAGAGTGGTGGAGGATTAGCCATAACAACATTCTTTTCTATGGGAATCAAGGGCATTCGGCCTGCACCTGGATGGGAGTGACTGGGGGTTGTCTCCAGTTGGGAGATTGAATTGTTTGGGCCTTGTAATAGACTTGTGGGTGAAGGGGATGAATCTTGTACTTTCTTTTAGATGGGGGAAAAACCCAGAACTCTCAGATTCAGGTTTTCTCAGATGTGGAAATGGAATTTTGAGGAATTGCTAGCCTGAGAGTCTTCTTTCCTTAGGGGTTTTACTTGGAACCCTGACACATAGAATTTTTGACTTGCTTAAATACTGACTCATGGTTTATTATTTAGTTAGGCATAATTTATAAATTATGCCTAACAAATATTGTCAATGGCGTTATAAGATTTTCAATTTCAGTGTGTGTCCCCCACTTTTTCTTTTTTCTTTTTGCAATTCTTTTGTTGCTTCTGGAACCAATTTAGTGTAGCGTAGAGAAGCACTGTGCGATAAGAGATTTCAGAAAACGTACGTTGGACCCACTTTTAAACTGTGAAATCAAACTATTGTCTCTCTACTCAGGAAATTTCTTAGTATCTTCATCTTCTTAAAAATAAACATTTGATAACAATGTGTAGGAAGTTATCACCCAGCCCTCTCCCAGAAAAATGAAATCTCCTAGGAAATATTGAAAAGGCAGAATATTTCTCTAGATGTGAAAAGAAAGAAACATGTTTTAAAAGACAGAATAGCTGCCTGTAGCTTCCTGCCCATCCCCACTTTGTCAATGGGCCATTAAGAAGGCCAAGGTAGTCCACTTTACATAATAAAGACTTCTCCACTTCAGCTCCAGGGGGATGGGATTAAGGAACTTTACCAACTTGCCACATGGCATCTGAGAACTCAACCAAACCTGGATTCAAAACACAGTCTAGAGAGTTGCCCCTGCATGGCCCCATGGGAGTCTGACAACCAATCAGAATACATTTCTTACACAGGAACAGGAAACAGAGAGGTAGGACTGAACAGGTTATAAAAAAGCCTAGCAAGCCCCTCCCTCAGCCCTTCTCTTCTTCTCCACCAACATTGAAGCATGTGATCACCTTTTCTGTTCAGGACTGTTCAGGACTATGTGGTCCTATCCACCAATAAACCATCTTTCCAAGCAGCCTCCATGTCTCCAGTGTCTTTTTCCCCACTCAGAGCCGAACCCAGAAGGACATTTCTTTCATCAAATGCAAGAGGGAATGAATCTACACTCCTCCTTTTTCTATATTTATCCCAAATTTCTAGTGGATTACTTAATATTGCTGTTTATTTCAATCCCTGTGGACCTAGATGTATCTATGCAACACCTCTAAGAGGCCAGCCTCATCCATGGAAGAAATAGGATTGTAGGGCAATATAATCTATTCTGAAATTTACATTTAACATCTAGTATTAGTTTAGTTTTCTTTATGGATTGGCCCATGGACCATATCAAAGTGCAGACTTCCAAGCATAAATTATTACTAAAATCCACTGAAAACAATTTAAAATGGAATTCAAGTAAAATACAATTTAAAATGAAATTGAAATAAAATACAACTTAAAATGAGATTGGAATAAAATACAATAATGTAAAATATGGATAAATAAAATATGATAAAGTTATATTTCAATGTCACCCCTAAAATCTACCCCAATCAGTCCCACATATGCTGATTTCAACCGAACCATTTTGCTCAAGTACTATTCTGTATTAAATGTTGTTTTCAAATTTTGGCCAAGCATAAGGTAAGCTATTTTGATATGGGGTTCCCAATGGATCATTTGTTTAGTATATAGACCGAGGTACCTGTCTCACACCCTCTTACACAGGCAACAATCAAATAGGATATCAGCCAGGTCTTCTACCTCTGCTATTCCGCAAATGCAGAAAAGCTAGTATGCTGGTGATCTTCTACCGCTGCATCACATAGAGTATTTTAACTTACTGCATTGGTGCATGGTTTGTCAATTCTACAGTGGCAGATAGGAAAGCACTCCAGAGGGTTAACATCATTGCCCAAAGGCTCATGAGTTGCCCTCTTCCCTCTTTGGAAGAGCTTCATGGCTCCTGCTGCCTTAAGAAAGTTCAAAACATTCTTAAAGATCCATCTCATCTTGCACACCCTTTTTTTTAACTATTACCATATGGCAGACGGTACAGGATAATAAAAACAAGGACAAATAGGCTGAAAAACAGTTTCTATCCCAGATCAGTAACTATATGGAATTCTACTGTATAATGCAATATTAAAGTAATATCAGGGGTTTTCAATTCAATTGTATAGAATGTGAAGGGTGTGTGTTTGTGTTTTATTTTTATAGTTATAATTTACACCGACGATGGCATTTAATATCTTTGTACAAGGTGCAGTGACAAACTAATCTAATCTAAATTAAAATAAACAAGTATGATAATATAGTCTGAAATTCAGAGCCACTAAAGCACCTTCTTCTTTTGAATCCTCAAAACTTTTGAATTTAATCCTTGACTTTTTATTGAACTGGGTATAACCCATTACTTGTCTATGAAAATCATTTAATACCTTTATTCTCAATAAAACTGGGATCATTTGGAAAAAAATGGAAATGTAGTCTTAGTAGGATATTATGGTTAACTTATACAATTCTTCCTAAAAAGAATACATGACATCTTTCTTATCTAGAAATATTTGTTTTCTCACTTTGGTAAAGTGACTCTCCATCAAGGCACCCTAACTTGGGAATACCCATCTCTGTATGGGACATTGGCCTTCAAAGGGTCTCTGGAGATCTTCAATCACCTGGGTCATGGTTGTCCCAAAGGTCCTTTTCAAAAGACAACTAGACTTTCTTGGTTTTTTTTTCCCTTTAAAATGTTTCCTTTCTCATCCAAAAAAGTTTCCCCCCCCCCTCAGTGTAGCTGTAAATAGACCATCAGATTCAGGACAGCTTGTGAAATGCCTTTCTGCCTCACTCTATCCAGAGCCCCATTTTGCTTAATTATTACATTCACTCCATCTTCAATTGCCTTGTCTTGCAAAGGAAATTGGTCTTCTCTTTGAAAGATTCTTCATCACCTTTGGATTTATTATAAGGTTCACTCTTGATTGGTCTTTTTCACTTCTACTCTGTCTTTTGTTTCCTGGCCTGGCAAATTTTCTCCTTTTTTTTCAATTTTGCTAAAGTGTGTGTGCATGTTGCCTTTCTCACTCTGTGCCTGACAGACTTTTATTTTTTAACTAGTTGATAACCTTGCATTGCCCGGCTATTTATTTATAAGGGGAAAATGTCCAGAGCAAATGTAATTTCTAATGTTGGATTTTCCCCCTTATCAGAGGGAGCCCCCTTGTAGAGTACTGTGAAGCCATTACCATGGCAACTCCACTGTGCTATACAGTAGAAGCCATTTTATGGTGGTACAATAGAAGCCATTTTACGGCAGCACAGTAGAAGCCATTTAAGGCACAACAGGCTGTATCTTAACAGAACACCCCCCTAGGGGTGTTAGGGGTGTCTTACCCCCACAGTATTTGTTTCCAGAGGGTAAGTCATGTGTAGCAAGTTTGGTTGGAATTACTCGAGGCTTTACAGAGTTATGCTGAAACACACACACACACACACACACACACACACACACACACATTTATATACATATATAGATATGTATATATGCCTGCCTCTCTCTCATCTATCCATCCAACCCATCCATCTATCACGTATCCATCCATCTAACATTTATTTATTCATCACATTTTTAAAACTGTGAATCTACCTCAGTCAGGGACTGACTATTTTGTACATAAATAATCCTAGGTGGCTCACAAGATCCAATAACAGCATAAAGAAGAAACAAAGTCTCATACCTTGAAGAGGAAATCAACATGCTTCTCATACAGCCCAAAATATCAAATGAGCTTTACCTTTGCTGGATGGTCTTCAAGGGTGGGATTCAAAATTTTTAGCACTGGACTGTTTTTTTGTCCTTCCAGAGCCTCTGCACGGGTCCTGCACTTTCCTGGCATCCAAAACGGACCACCTGAAAACTCCTGGGGGGGGGGGTAGCTGGGGCTAAGCAGTCCTTGCAACTACCGGTTTGCCGTCCGATTCCCCTGAACTGGTCCGAACCCACTGAATCCAACCCCTGATTGTCTCCCATATTCTTTTGGGGAGTGGGGCAGGGGTGTCGGGTTTTCAGGGCCTTCCAAAAGACCACATGGGGTGGGGGCTCCTCAGATCTCAGCAGAAATACTGGTCCAAAAGGAGGAAGGGACACTCCGAGGGTCCCCTCAGATGACAGCTTTTAAATGAGAGGACCTGGAGCATACTCATTCATTCAACCTTGATGGACAGATATCATCATTATCTTTTAATTACCCCATAATCCCTTGTGGGATGGAGTCTGGGCAACTGAATGGAGCTAGCAGAGTGTTTAATGGCCAGGTGCCGTCCCTGTCGCCAATGCGGAGTTTTGTTCAGCAGATAAATTCTCATCGTGCCCAGAGAGAAAAAAATATCCTCTTTTACCTAGGATCAAACTCACAGCCTCCTGATTGTGAGACAAGAACTCCACCTCTAGGCCACTGCACCGCTCCCTTTATGGACAGATATCCCAGGAAATAATCTGGTCTGTGCTATTTAAGTGTATTCATATTATGACTCTCGTCATATCATAAAGCTGTGATGGCGAACCTATAGCATGCATGCCAGAGGTAGCACACAGAGCCCTCTCTGTGGGCATGCACACCGTCGGCAGCTGCTCTACTGGATTCAGGAGTGCCGGAAAACTGCCTGAAACATGGCCAGAAAAACTGCCAGAAAACGGCCCAAAAAATGGCCTGAAAATGTCTGAAAAACAGCCAAAAAGCAAGCCATTTTGGGGCAATTTTCAGGGCATTTTCGGGTAATTTTTCAGGCTTAAAACAGCCAAAATGGCTCAAAAACAGGCATATGCACACCAGCCAGATGGTCATTGGATTTCCGGCACTCCAGGGCGTGCACCTGCATGCACATGCACCGGCGTTCCGGTTTGCGCACTTTGTGCCGAACAGGTACTGTCATAAAGTGTTCCCACCATATCACTTTGTGCTCGGTCTGTATGCCTCTCTCTGGATTTAAGACATTTAAATCACGGTTGAAACTTCTAATAGCAGAAATTGAAAATGTTATACTCCTCAATTAGCAAGGAGAAAAAAAATATGAGTTCTGGAGCCCGTATCACCTTGTCCAGTCCCTTTTTTATGAGAGTAGATCCAGCAGCTGCAACGTTCCCAAAGCCTGGGTGGTCGATCAGCAGCTGCTGCTCTGAAGCTATTCCCCAAATATTCAGCTATTGCTGGAGCCTCTGGTCCCTTGCAATCTGTCTCACAATTACGCTGAGCTTTTAAGTCAGAGCTGAGAAGCTTCCAGCTGTCTTAGTGAGCCTGGGGGTAGAGGTGTGATGAATTTCCCTTTACATCTACAATCCTTGGGAGATGCCCACGGGCAGCGGCTGCCTTTCTAGAGGCATATTGGACAATTTGGCACTGTCAATTGAGCATCCTCTACTACGCGAAGCCTCAAATCTTTTTCACGATGCAAATATTTACCACCTGTGTAACAAATTAGTTAAATGTCATATCTTAAGAAAACCCTCATCTTCTCCTTTGACAGTTATGCCAAGAAAGGGGGCTCGCTTAGATAAGATGTTGACATGAAAATACTGTAATCTTTCATTAAGGAGCCTGATTAAGTCCGTCACAACTTTTGATTCAACAAATACAGCCTTCATGAGAAAAATACTTAATCTGCAAGACTACCTAGGAATTACACGTTTAGTACAGAAGCTAAGACCTCTTAATAATAATAGTCTGTTTAACAATGGCAATTTTGCACATTTATATTCTTTAAACATCTTGTCAAGCACTTTGTTTATTTTCACATAAAAACCATGCTCTTTTGATATGCCCATTATTGCCTTAGGAAATAGCTTTGTACAAGGGTAAGGAAGGCATAGGTTAATTGTAACTCTTATGTAGGATGAGTGACAGAAACAAAGACAGGGGTGTCCTGTAATTTTAAAAACAGGTAAAAATAATTGTGGCAACTGTAGGAAGAAGTAGCAAATCAGACAAAGAATCACCGGCAAAAGAGATGCACCACATTTCGCCAAAATCTGGAGTGTGATCCCCTCAGCCCCCAAAATGTTGATTGGTTTATTTTATTTTTTTATGTAACACAAATGGAAAACGTATAATCTCATGATTATAACCTCATGGGATCATTCATGGTGATATTCAGTCAGTTCTGACAGCTTCTGGAGAACTGGTAGCGGAGATTTTGAGTAGTTTGGAGAACCGGCAAATAGGCTGGCCCTGCCCCCACTGTCTCCCAGCTGATCTTCTTTTGTTGCCCTGAACAGAGAAGGGAGCTGGAAAGCAGGTTAGTGGGGTGGGGAGGGGACTACTTGTAATGTACATGTGGCCAACACATCATTAACTATCCAATGATTTTCTAACTGGAAATACTAGAACTAAACCTAGGATTTTTGGTAAGCAAACACATCCATCCATCCATCCATCCTTCCATCCATCCATCCACCCACCCACCCACCCACCCACCCATCCTCCATCCATCCATCCATCCATCCATCCATCCATCTATCCATTCAATATCTTGTCTTTATTCTTGTTACAAATAACTCAAGACAGTCAACATACCTAATATTCCTTCCTCCTCCTGTTTTCCTCATAATAACAACAACCCTGTGAGGTGGGTTGGACTGAAAAAGTCCAAAGTCACCCTGCTGAGTGGGTCTGAACAGAGGTGGTATTCAGCCGGTTCTAACCGGTTCTGGAGAACTGGTAGCAGAAATTTTGAGTAGTTCGGAGAAGCGGCAGATACTTGCTCTGACTGATCCCCTGATCTATTCACTGCCTCCCGAGTCCCAGCTGATCAGCTGGGTCTTCTTTTGTTGCCCTGCACAGGAGAATGGAGCTGATAAACAGGTTAGGGGGGTTGGGAGGGAATTGGGATTTTGCAAAACCTTGCCCACGAATGGAGAGGGAATGGAGATTTTGCAGTATCCTTCTCCTGGAATCTGAAGGGAATGGAGATTTTGCAGTATCCTTCCCCTGGAATGGGGAGGAAATGGAGATTTTGTAGTATCCTTTCCCTGGAATGGGGTGGGAATGGAAATTTTGCAGTGTCCTTCTCCTGGAGTTGGAAGGGAATGGGGATTTTGCACTATCCTTCCCCTGCCATGCCCACCAAGCCACACCCACCAAGCCACGCTCACAGAACCGGTAGTAAAATTTTTGTATCCCACCTCTGGGTCTAAAATTCACCATCTTGATTTTCAGCAGATTCTGCCCTCTATTGGGGAAAGGGAGGATAGAACAGGAATGTTTTCCAATCTAAACTTACATTGGATGCTCTCCAGCAAAGGTATGAGCCCCATGAGGTTCCTCTGGCTTAAATTCCCACAATATCACTGTCACAATATTTTGCATTATAAAAATGCATACATTAGCAAACTGTGACAGTGTTTACTATGATATCAGGCTGTTCACTGCAATGACTGACATTGCTACCCTTCTGTAAATATGTACTGCTAGCTCTCTCTGCTTTATTTACCTATGTTTGTTCTCACTTAGTATCAGGGAAGTTGGAAAAGGAGTAGGGACTGCTCTTCTTGGAAGCATGTCAGTCACACATGGGGAACCATGTTGTCATCCACAAGGAGGAAACAGTAGTCAGCGAGAGACATTTTTCTTGCCAGCTTGTCACTCAGTCATCAACAGCAAAGGTTCAGCAATCAATCACGGCATACGTCTCAAAATAAAGTACGAGGAAAACAGCTTCTGGGGCATCAGGTTTCTGGAAGTCCAATTGATAGTAATGGAAGCCTAATTCTAAAGAAATAATATATCTGGGGCAACTTTTCTGGAGGCAATGCAAAAACCAGTCATTACAACACCTTAACAAAAAACACAGTTACCCGCTCCCAGATGAGGTGAGCCTGGATTTTGTGGAAAACCACAGGCTATTTGTGAAAATAATATCTATCAATCCCAACTCTAGGGGGGAAAAAACCATGTGTTTATTTATCATAGTACTCAGAATGCTAATGAGTTTTAAGAACCAGAACACACCAAAGGAGTTCTATTTGTTATTCTAGTTTTCTGATCTCAACATACAGCTATAGAAGTAGACTGAGATACAGGGGTGGGCTTCAAATATTTCAGCAACAGGTTCTCTGCTCGGTTGCTGGGAAGGCGTGGCCATGGTGGGCATGGCCTAGTCGGCCTTCTGCACCACGGTGGGGGGATATGTGTGTGTGTGTGTTTTCACCTTCCCTAGGCTCCAGAGGCTTTCCTTGAGCCTCTGGGAGGGTGAAAACTGCCTCCCCTGGGTTCCGGAGGCCTTTTTTCCCCTCCCCAAGCCTCTACATGGGTCCTGAACTTACCTCACATCCAAAAGGGGCCACATGGAGACTCCTGGGAGGGGTGGAGTGGGAGGGGCCAGCCATGGGTGGGATTTGGGGGTTATCCGAATCAGCCATAATGTTAGATACAGGTTCTCCCGAACCTGGGCAAACTCATAGCAGACCACCCCTGCTGAGATATGTTTCTAGAAATTGAGATATTGGAAGTATGGGGGAACATTGAGTAATATTTAAAATATTAAAATATTAGTGATTCAGCAGGGGACAACAAACACATTGTATGACGACATGTTATTGATGTTTAAATATATTTATGGAGAAAGTGATCAAGAATCATAAAGAGAGGATGGTATTGTTTAAAGACAAAGATGTGAATGTGGAAGAACCCCAACAAATGTGGGAAATTAGTAAAATAGTATTATATACACTGATATATAAAAGAATTTAGGTTAATTTTAAATTGCATATAAATTTATATAAATATAAATATATATAAATATATATATAAAAATAAAAATAAAAATTATATATACATGGGTCATATACATATGACCCATGTATACATATACATATACATATACATATACATTGTGACACTATATATATATATATATATATATATATATATATATATATATATATATATATATATATATATATATATATATATATATATATATATATATATATAGTGTCACAACCCCTGGTATGCCCAAATATGGGAGGAAGCAGACTGCTTCCTTTCTTTGTCTATCGGCTCGTCACAAGAGACCATCACGACAGAAAGCCATTATTTTTATTATTGCCTTTGCCTTTGTCAGCACAAATGCAACACACACACACATATTTAATTGCATTATTAATGCTAGCATTGTGTAAAAGGTACATTGACCCAGTCAATACCCTGTACACAAAATACATATGGTTGCTAAAGGAAAATTACAAATAAAACATATACCAACAAAAAGAAGAAGAAGTAAACTGAGATACTATCCAGAGTGCTCAAATTCCTGAAAATCCCATCTTTATTTTAGTGTCTCAACCAATTCATCTCGCCCAATTGGTTAGACCACAGGACTGGAAATGTTTTCTTCAGATGCTAACAGTGTAGTCCAAACCACTTTACATGGCTGATTAAAGAAAGTGAGGATAAGATGGACATCTACTGACAGAGAAGATTTACTGAGGCTCCCAAGATGCCTGTGTTAAGTCTATATAGCCAGATTAGGCTACTCCTTGAATGAGATGTTGTAGGACAAGAAAAGTGAAAGTGTGTTCTGACCTAGGCTTCCCCAGCAGCACGAAGCTGAGTCCTCGTCCCGATAAACCCCTTTTATTTAAGTTACAATGAATTCCTCTCCAGCAAAGTCCCAGCCCACAGTCTTTCAAAATAGTTCACAATTACCACCCTTTATCATGCTTGGAGAGTGGCCAAGCCAATATCTTTCAGACCGCAATACTTAGCAAGAATGCAGGAATGAACAAATTGTCTCCTGCAAACACCCCTCCTCTTTCACTCCTCTTTTATTTCCTCTGGGACGGGCCATTCATTGGCCACCTGTGGCCTTACTCCCAAGTCAACCCCTGTTCTTTAGCTGTTCCCTTTGTCTGGCAACTCTGTGCATGCGCACACTGGGAACAGGCTGCAGCTGTTCTTCTGCCTCACTGATGTCTGACTCTGAAGGCAGCTGATAACTGGCATATGGCTCTGGCCCCCCCTCTGCCTCTGATACAGAGCCCACATCAGAGCCTTTCCATGACTCCGAGACTGACCCATGTTTCTCCCCAACCTCCTCACTGTCCGAATCTGCTGCCAGCTCTGTTGGCCCCTGGCGGACCACAACAAAGTGGATTTAGAAGCAATTTCCCCTCTTTTGTTTTTTTTAAATGAACCCCAAGCAAATTTTCTCTATTTGATGCAAGTTGGCATAGTTCATCTGAGAATCAAAGGGAAATAGGAGACCAAAACCAAAAAACAGCAAAACAGGCATCCATCTATCAGCCCATAACCAATGCAGGTAGTCCTTGACTTATAACAGTTCATTTAGTGAGCATTCAAAGTTACAATAGCACTGAAAAAATGACTTATATCCACCTTTCACAGTTACGACCTTTCCATAATCCCCATGATCACATCAAAATTCAGACACTTGGCGACTGGTTTAGGACCGCTGCTGTGTCCAAGGGTCACGTGATCACCTTTTGTGAACTTCTGACAAGCAAAGTCAACGGGGAAGCCAGATTTGCTTAACAACCTGGTTACAAACTTATCCACTGCAGTGATTCACTTAGCAACCGAGGAAAGAAAGGTTGTAAAATGGGGCAAAATTCACTTAACAAATGTCTCACGTAACAACAGAAATTTTGGGCTCAATTGTGGTTGTATGTCAAGGACTACCTTCATACAACTTTTTTGAAGTAAAAAGGAACACTATACAAGTCACAGGCATTAGAAATAATAAGCAAATGAAATTCCACCAATATGTTTCATTACACTTTTCCACACCTTTTTCTTCTTGCAGAGGACAATTGATTCCATCACAATTACGGATCAATTAACACATTGCCTTTTGTACTATAACATCACACCTCTTTCTTCTTGAGGATCTCGTCTATTTTGTTGAGCTCCTCACAACAACTCACAATCAAAAAGAGGAAGATTCTCACAGATTCAGCCTAGGTAAAACTTATTGCAGAGGAAATTAGCTGATACAATCTTTAAAAACTGAATTGCCCCTCATTGATTGGTGAGTTGGTAAACTGGTCTTTTCGTATTGCGTTTGCTCCAAAGGGGCTGTCCTGGTTAAACTTCAGTCTCAGATGAGGAAAATAAAATCACAGGCAAAATAAAGATTTGCTTCTTTGTGTCTGACTCCTTCCAGATGTCAGATCGTTTCCCCTTCTGAGCTCCTGAAAGTGAGGCCCATTTTCTTCTCCAAATTTTCAGTCTTGGATCAATTATACCAGGGGTGTCAAACTCAATTTCATTGAAGGCCACATTAGTGTTGTGTTTCATCTTGGGAGGCCAGGGTGTGCATGGTCAGGGTGCACGTGGCTAGCTTGACGTCACTTGTGTTGGGGGCACCTGTGGTGGCCCAAGTGCTCTGCCAGTGAAAACAGCCTCCTGAGCTCTGTTTTCAGCTGCGACGGCTTCCTGCAACCCTCTGCCAATGAAAATGGAGTTTAGGAGGGCCTGCAAGCTCCGTTTTCATTGGCAGAGGCCCTGCAGGCTGGTCCTTCGTTGTTTTCAGGGCGGTTTTCTAAGCACCCTGCGAGCCAGATCCAGCCACCGGGCTTGAGTTTGACACCCCTGAATTACATGTTTATTGACAATATATTTCAATTCTAAAAGTGCAGTATTTCACAGCTAAGCCAGTGCAACAATGTTTAACAGAACAGGCAAATGCAAAATGACCTGAGATATAAGCCAAGAGTACACCTGCATTACTAGTCACATAACTACCCAACAGAGGTGGTATTCAGCTGGTTCTCTCCAGTTCAGGTGAATTGGTAGTGGCGGCAGCTGGAGGCTTAGCCCACCTGCCCCAACATAATGTGCGAGCACTAAACATGTGCAGAAGGTGGTGCGCATGCCCAGAGGCGGCATACACACTCACATTTGCGAACCAGTAAGGAAGATAAGTGAATTCCACCGCTGCTACTCAAACTCCCCAAATTATAAATTAAAGTAAGCAATCTTCAACTTTGCTGGATCTTAGAAAGTAGTGGCTCCTATTCAACTTTCTAAAATATCCCTTCCAGTGGTGGGTTGCAGGCAGTACGCCCAGGTACGGGCATACCGGAGCCTGCCTGGAGCACTGGGTACCATTCCAGTACGGTGCTCCGGAGTGCCCAGCCACCCGTCCGAGCTCCTTACTTGTCCTTTAAGCCTTTGGCACTTCTGTTTTTCTTCTTTTTTTAAATTGTAAAATGTGTTTTTATTTTCCATTTTCATTTTCATACAGTCACATATATACTGTGCATAATCGGGGCCATACAACATTAAACAATAAACACAGCAATTCCTCTTGTCAACAATACCCCCCAAAATAGAAACCCATTATACCTCTTCAACCCTCCATACACCTCTTTCTTTCGCCTCCCTCCAACTTTCCATCTTCCCTCCATCATTCCCCTCTACCTTACTTCCCCTCTCCCTCTACCACTCCTCTCTCCCAGTCCACTCCCTCCCTTCCTTCTCACCCTCCCTCCAATCCTCTCTCCCACCCTCTCTACCCCTCTTTCTTCTTTCCCTCTACTCCTCTCTTTGGTGTATTTCTACTATATGTCAATATATTCAGCTTGTCCTATTTTTACAGTGAAATTAAAGGGAAACAGTATACATGTGAAATTGCATTACGTTGAAATCTAACACATACTATATATCCCCCCTCCCCCCTAACACCCCACCTCCCCCCCCCCGACTTCCCAGAGCCCGTACACGGTATAGATTTTTAACAAACACAGTCTAAAATATATTAAGACAAAAGAAATAAAAAAAAGAAGTTAATAACATCTCTACAATGAACTCAGTTTCTTCCTATTGCACTAACTTTGAACAGTTTAGATTATTTCTGATCTTAAGCATAAGCTCTCTGGAATTTCTTAGTCCTGTATTTGTTTTGTATATAGTCAATCCATTTTTTCCAGTCTCGTTTATATCTCTCATTTGAATGGTCTTTAAGATATGCCTTTGGCACTTCTGTGCACGTGCATGGTGTGTATGGCGCCTGCGGGATGCTCCGCCGAGAGCTGGAGCATCGCGGAGGCTTGCAGAGGCATCACAGGCAAGTATGATGCATTTGCGTGCCACGCGCATCCAGGTGGTTTACGCCGGGGCCGTTCCAACCGTACCAGTTGGAACAGAATCCGGAACCCACCACTGATCCATTCCAAAATGTTCTCACTTCTGTTACTTCCTCAATAATTTCATCAGTTTTGCATTTATTCTCTTACTCTACTGGATTCTTTATTCCCTTTTCACTCACTTTCAAAACATTCGTTCGCATCAAATATCTCTGTCCATCTTTTTCAATTTTCACTCTACATTTTTCAGTGGCAGAACTCTGTACAATTTGGTAGTGTTCTGTAATATAATTCTTTTCACATCTTTTTCAAGATGTTTCCACATGAATTTTCTTTACAATCAGTTCCTTCTATTGAAAGATTCATGCTTTCTCATACAGGATTTGTACACTCTATTCCTGTAGTAATTTTACTTTTTCTCTAACATCTTTCTTTTTCATCTGTATCCATTTTTCCCAAGATCCACTACTGAAATAGTAGAACTATTTCATAAAACGAACTATTGCAAATTTAGAAGCATTCATTCCTCTTGTATTGTTCACTAATTCTCTAAGCAGCTTTGTTTTCCATTAATTTCTTTTCTAGGAGCATAAGAAAACGGTATAGTTTAATTCAGTGATTCTCAACCTATGGTCTGCAGATCCCTGCAGGCCATAATGCCATCACGGAGGTCTGTGAAGGCTTGAAGAAATGTTATGATTTAAAGTTTTTAAACCTTGAGTTAAGCCTTGGGGGGTCTGTGGCCATGGCATGAACAAAAGTTCGAGAACCACTGGTTTAAATCATGTACAGTATTCAAAGAAACAGATCCTTTTTCAAGTCACAAAATATTAACCATTCTTCTACATTCTTGGTCTTTGGATTTATTTTCATTCATCCATTCATGAACTTCCGGTTGGCCTGTTGGGGCCATTTTTTGCCCTTCCCGGCTTCCAGAGCCTTTCCTGAAGCCCGGGGAGGGCAAAAAACGGCCCCAATGGGCCAGTGGTGGGTTCTGGATCCCGTTGCAACCAGTACAGTGCAATGGGGCTGGGCGTCCACCACATGAACAAGTGCACACAATGCAGCCCATGCATGCATACTTACTGCCCGTGATGCTCTGCAATGCCTCTGCAACGCCTCTGCAACGCTCCAGCTGCTTGCCATACACTTGGTGCGCGGAAGCCCCGAACAGCTCAAATACAGGTAAGGAGCGTGGGCGGGTGGGCCCTCCGGAGCACCGTACCGGAACAGTACCTGGTGCTCCCAACAGGCACCAGTATGCCCATACCAGGGCGTACTGGTCGCATCCCTCCACTGCAATGGGCCAACCGGAAGTTCAGAAATGATCTTCATTTTCGCCCTCCCCAGGCTTCAGGAAAGGCATTGGAGCCCGGGGAGGAGTCCCGCACATATGCATGGGAGGGTCTGCGTGTGCATGCACAGGTGGATGAGGAAATTGAGTGGGTACGTGCACGTGTGCAATATCTATTTGGATGGGATATGTAATTGATACATTCCTCACCTTGCATGAGGGCAAATTAGGGTTTGAACCTGGATCATAATAGTCCCATTTCAACACTAAATAAATCATTATGCTGTTATTTCAGTACTGTGATTTAGCTCTCTTCACTGAAAACATGGTTTATGCCCACCTTTTGGGAACAGAGACTCTGCAAGTTGATGCAAATGTTCCAAACTTTCATGCAATTACACAAGTAGGAATATGAGGTTTTCAATTTTAAACGGATAAATCATATCAGTTTTTGGCTAAGGCAATTGGGTGACGTAATGGCACTCTAGAAGTTTGTTGGTATCTTGCACTTCAATGGGAAAATCTCCAAGTAGTAAGACAATCACTGCTTAGGA
The DNA here is from genome assembly GCF_051295495.1 of Thamnophis sirtalis. Lineage (NCBI taxonomy): Eukaryota > Metazoa > Chordata > Lepidosauria > Squamata > Natricidae > Thamnophis > Thamnophis sirtalis. The sequence continues at coordinate 21,962,116 of NW_028261392.1, read as the reverse complement.
TTGCATTCTAAAATGATGGGGTAAGTGGGTTGGAGTAGAGAAAGAAAACTTTCAGGGTTCCAAATAGCATCCAAAAGTAAACGAGAGTCCAAGGCAAAGTATTGCTCAAATTTCTAATTTATTAAGAGAGCCACGTTGGCACATCTGGGAAAATCTGAATCTGAAAGCTTCCCAGTTTTCCCTACCCAGTTGAAAGTTGAAGATCTTGCCCCAAACCCACAAGTCCATTACATGGTCCAATCTCCCACTGTCATGCTGGCAGTTCCATCCATCCAATTCTGGTCAGATGTAGAGGTGCAGAGACAAAGGATGACCTTGGCTTTCTAGAAATAATTTTGTTGTGACTACATATTATTTAACGCCTTACAATCTCCCCTCCCATTTTCCCACAATAGAAAATGCATAGCAGAATAATAGAAAGTGTGGCAAGCCAAAGACCCAAAAGAAAAGATGGCTGCCAGTCTGACAGAATAACCCATCATTTCCTTAATATTCAAATCAATGAAGTAATGAGCTTAGTTTCTCCCTTCACTGTGGTAGCCCATGAAAGAATTGTTGGAACCCTAGAGTTGATGGGAGCTTTACCTCAGAAACATGTGAACAGCATGTAAACTAATTTAAAGAAAATAGAAAAGGTTGGATGGAGAACATCAAATTTCTGTTAGGCTTCAACCCGATTTACAGTGTTATTGCTCTCTTTCATCCCCACTGATTTCAATTTCCTAAACACAACACATATTGCAACTGTTAGGTAGCAGTGTTTTCTCATCCTATCATTATTGGCTGTGCTTGCTAGAAATTATGGGAGTTATGGTTCAGTATGTCTGAAGGACAACTTCATAGGTTTTCCTTGACTTTCTCCCCATTGTTAAACACTCACCACTCATCTCTGGGTTGGTAGAAAACTATGTTGGTATGAATGTTATTGCCCTAAATGCCAATCTCTATGCTCCTTCTATTTCTAGTCACTGCCAATTTTTCTCCAAGGGAGTCTTTCTCAACCTTGGCAACTTGAAGATTGTGATCTTCAACTCCTGGAATTCTCTAGCCAGTGTGCTAGAAGTTGAAGTCCATACATCTTCAAGTTGCCAAGGTTGAGAAACAATCTCCAAACTAATGGATGATAAAACCCAATAAAACAGAATGGACACACGTTGGACAATAAAGGGAGTGGTGGAAACACTTTATGAACACCAGTATAACTAGGACATAAAATAGATTCTCTCATGGGAAGAGGCAAGATGAAGAGGATATCATGCGGTTGTGGTAGAAAAGAAGATATTGCCAGTCCTTAGGCTTTAGTTAGGTGTAATGGGAGAAAAGTTCCAACCAACCAAGAAGTTGCCTTCAGAAGCTGTGGGAGCTTCATCATTGGAAGCTTTCAAGAAGAGACTGGATTGCCATCTGTCAGAAATAGTGTATGGTCTCCTGCTTGGGTGGGGGATTGGACTAGAAGACCTACAATGTCCCTTCCAATTCTGTTAATCTGTTAAAGTCCTTGAAGAAAACAAGAGGGATTCATAGTAGAAATCCCAGCTGTAACGTACAGAGATAGAAGGCAGGGCAAGCAGCTCCATGAGAGGACGTCATTAATCCACTCTGTTCTTGTTAACTTTGATAGTACAGAGTAGTTCTTGTTCAGTGATTGCTTCGCCCAGCAACTCTTTGCAGTTATAATGATAATGAGAAACTTTGTGACCAAGCCTCACATTTACCATCCTTGCAGGTCTGTAAAGCAAAAGAAAGCTGAAGTAAGTTTGTAAGCAGAGGAACAGTTTAAGTTAGTGACCATTATCTTAATGACTGAGATGCTGATCCCAGTTGTGATTGCTAAATGAGACTACCTGTACTCTATTCTGTGTTGTAAACTAGTCTGGAGGGTGGGGGGAATCCCACAATGTAGCCTGCTTTGATGGATTGTTAGGTTTGACAGCTCTTGTCTTAAGACCTATGCTAGTTTAGGCTAGAATTCCTACACTATTATTGTTCTGAACTAGGCTTCCCAAAAGCATGAAGCAAACCCCTTTTCCCAACAAAAACTCCTTTACAATGAATTCTGCTCATTCACATCCGGCAAAGTCTTTTAAGGGAGGATTTACAGTCACAGACCTTATCTGGCTTGGAGAGCTGCCAGGCCGATATCTGCAAAACTTGGCAAGGAGTCTCGGAGAGTCATGAACAAATTAAACGAACTAATTGTCTCCTGAAAATTCCACTCCCCTTTCACTCCTCTTTTATATCCTCTGGGAGGGGCCATTCATCACCCACCTGTGGCCTTACTCCCAAGTTGACTCTTATCCTTTAGCTGTTCCTTTAGTCTGGCAACTCTGCGCATGCACACACTGGGAACAGGTTCCAGCTGTTCATCTGCCTCACTGATGTCTGACTCTGAAGGTAGCTGATAGCTGGCATATGGCTCTGGCCTCCTCTCTGCCTCCGGCACAGAGCCCTCATCAGAGTCTTCCCCAGACTCCAGGACTGGCCCATGTTCCTCCCCAACCTCCTCACTGTCTGAATTGCTGCCAGCTCTGCTGGCAGGCCAGGACAATTATGTATGCACCATCAGAGTTCAAATTACTACAAAAATTGGCCAAGCCTCACAATCACAAAAGGCCTGATGAGGGCAGGTGTGTGTGTGTTGTGAGATGGAGTATTAGATCACTAACCTGGAAGCTACAGCTTGATCATGCTTCTAATATAATTTTGCGCCAGTATGTGATTTTCCAGGGTTTATTCGCTGTATTAATGTTTAATCAGAGCTACAAATCTTAACTTTCAAGAGAAACCCTACAGTTGCTACAGTTACCTGACACCATATCTGAGACTCGCAAACTCATTTTAAATTAATTGGTTTGCCCTTGTGAATATCTGTATCGGATCTGATGCAGGCAAGCTTCCTTACGTACAAGTCCAATTTGCCAGAAAAAAAGTGGGGGGGAAGTATATAAAAATCTAATTTACATAGACATTCAATACAAATGGGATCAACCTTCCTCCTACAAGAGATGCATTCAAAAACAGCTGTTTGTATTTTGGTGATATTTTTTTAAAGCTGTTGGCAAACGAGCAAATCATTTTCAAACGCAGCTTCTTTTGGATCACTTTCAAGTGTGTTTGTGCCAAGCAGGAAACTTTCTCCTCTGATTATTTTACATTCAGTTCACCTTTGATGTCCAAAAAACTTCAGGAGCTGCAAGGTGTTTTTTTCTCCATTCTCTCTTTCCCTCCTTGCCTTACGCCAATATTTTTCTTAATTGCTTTTATGCAGACATGCATAATGACCCAAAATATAATGGATAAGAATTGCACGCTCATGTAATTTATAACGCCACTCCCTGTGCGATCCTGGGTACATAACTTTAATTACAGAATTGTAATTCCCACAGAGTTCCTGTTAATCGTAGAATGGGTTGCTAAGCATTTTCTCCCATCAAGATGAAACAATGTAAAAGCTAAAGGTTCCCCTCGCACATATATGCTAGTCATTCCCGACTCTAGGGGGCAGTGCTCATCTCCATTTCAAAGCTGAAGGGCCAGTGCTCTCCAAAGACATCTCCATGGTCATGTGGCCAGTATGACTAAATGCCGAAGGCACACGGAATACCCACCAAAGTAGTTCCTATTTTTCTACTTGCATTTTTATGTGCTTTTGAACTGCTAAGTTGGCAGAAGCTGGGACAAGTAACGGGAGCTCACTCCGTGACGCGGAGCTAGGGATTTGAACCATTGAACTGCTGACCTTCTGATTGACAAGCTCAGTGTCTTAGCCACTGAGCCACCGCGTCCTTTTTAGACTTGCCTAATGACCCAAAATATAATGGATAAGAATTGCACGCTCATGTAATTTATAATGCCACTCCCTGTGCGATCCTGGGTACATAACTTCAATTACAGAATTGTAATTGCCACAGAGTCCCTGTTAATCATAGAATGGGTGGCTAAGCATTTTCTCCCATCAAGATTAAACATTGTAATTCTCTTATATTTTCCATTTTCAGCATCAATAGGAATAGGCAGCTCTTTCAAATTTGGCTTCCCTTAGTGTTTCAGGTTTGAATTTTTTTTAAAAAAATAAACCTGCAAGTATCTATGGAGCTTCTCAGCCATCCAGGTCATGGTTGTCCCAAAGGTGCTTTTTCAAGAGGCAACGGGACTTTCTGGTTTTTCTTTGAAGACGTTTCACTTCTCACCCAAGAAGCTTCTTCAGCTGAAGAAGAAAACCAGAAAGTCCAGTTGCCTCTTGAAAAAGCACCTTTGGGAAAATTTGCAAGTAACTTTGTTTCTCTTAATTGATGCATTTGTGTGCATATTATTAAGCAGTCCCTTTGACCTAATCTATTTTAGAATGCAATTGTATCTTCAATTTACAAAGTGAAGAGACAGGCATAAAGCTACTCTTTGCTTTGTTGCAGGATCCAATCTGGGTCAGTTAAAGGGACCAAAGGCTTTGCCTTCCAAGCTTTCGGAGTCCTGCTAGAGCCCATCTTCAGGGAACTTCCCTCTAACCGAATGTGTGTTGTTCTGTGTGCGGCATTTATAGTGACTGTTATAAGTGGCTTTTGATGTTGTTTAGAGTTGATCCAATCTGGGTCGGTCACTTTGCTTTGTATTTTGGTTAGGAAAGTTTAAATTGGATTAATTCAAGTTCAGATCAGATTAACAGAGTTGGAAGGGACCTTATAGGTCATCTAGTCCAACTCCCCATTCAAGCAGGAGACCCTACACCATTTCTGACAAATGTCAGTCCAGTATCTTCTTGAAAATCTCAAGTGAGGAAGCTCCCACAACTTCCAAAGGCAACTTCTGTTCCATGGATTGATTGTTCTCATTGTCAGAAAGTTCATCCTTATTTCTAAGTTGAATCTCTCCGTGGTCAATTCCCATCCATTATTCCTTGTCTGGCCTTCAGATACTTTGGAAACTAACTTGACCTCCCTCTTCTCTGTGTTAGCCCCTCAAATATTGGAACACTGCTATCATGTCTCGCCTGGTCCTTCTCTTCACTAGACTAGCCAGGCCCAGTTCCTGTAACCATTCTTTAAAAATTTTTAAATAAATTAAATTTTAAATATTTAAAGTTAAATCCAAAGTACATGAAAGAAATTCTCAAATTCTTTGTATTTATATTGTACTTTTCAGACAAGATCTGAAAAGGAAAATAACTATTTTTTAAAGCCAACTTTAAAATCACAAGCCATTGCTATAAACAAAAATTTAAAACATACTGGTTGCTGGAATACACATGGAAGAAGACAAGAAGGAATTATATTGCAGGGTAAGAGATTAATACGTCTGCAAGGTTTGCAAAAATATTGCTAGGCTCTGAAGACAGGCTGTTCAAAAACACCTGCTCCTGGTTGGTTATTTCTCTTCTTAACCGTCTCTTTTTCTTCATAGTCACAGGAAGGAAGATTTCGCCCCCACCCTTCTCTTCTTCAGCCTGGAGACTGATGGGCAGAGAGGAGAAATCCAGCCACATGACCCTGCCAGCACCCGCTGATAATGTTTGCCATGAGGTTAATTATTGCTGATATCCGGAAGAATCACTGACACAACTCACTGCACTGCAGTATTGCAAATGAATTAAGCCATCAGTGATGCAAAGTGGAAAGTACAAAGCTCCTCTCAGCAGCTGTTAGAAGGAAAACACACATAATGAAACTTAACCAAGTATCCTCTGAATACTGGTTGGGTGTGTGCAGTTTTGACCCTTGTTGTTTCACATTACTATTCCAACCGGTTGAGTTGGAATTTGGGGAGGGGAGTTGGATAAAGGTGGATTGCCAATTTATTTACTACTGTTTTGGGCATGCTCCCATGCAGAAGCATCCAGGCAGGTGGGTGGAGCCTCCCACTGCCGCTACTACAGGTTCGGCCAAACTGGCAGCAACCTACCTCTGAAGTTGGACCTTTTGAATATCTCCTTTGGAGTCTAAGCAACTGCTAAAATTACATTCCTGTTCTCCTTCTTTCTTACTATGAATCCCTGATTTTTAGGAAATTCCACTTGAATCATCACAACTAGCTGTGCTGTTCTCAAGAGCCCCATTTCCCAAGAGGGCCTTCTAGAATGCAGAAGCACAATACCCAACATTTTATGCACCCAGAGACAATGAATCTCACATTTTTTCCCTCTAACAAATTGCTTTTGCTATTCCAGACATTGAATGCTTTAGTTTAGAAGTGTTTTTCTAAAGCCTGCTTTTAATTTTTTTTCAACCTGCTCAATTACTCTTTCGAAAGAAAGAAAGAAAGAAAGAAAGAAAGAAAGAAAGAAAGAAAGAAAAAGAAAGAAAGAAAGCCACATGTCTATGGAGGTTGTCAGTCATCCAGGACATAGTTGTTCCAGAGGTGCTATTTCATGAGGCAACTGGAAGAAGAACCAAAGAAAAACCAGAAAGTCCAGCTGCCTCTTGAAAAAGCACCTTTGGGACAAAGAGAGCCATGCAAAAGAGGCCATTTTACAGAAGAAAAGTTAATGACAAAACAAAATATGAACATTTGTGTAAATGTGCTCAAACACCCTTAATCTAGGCAGTTATAAGTTAATGTTACAAACATATCATCTCTTTCCTTCCTTTTCTCTTTCCTTTTTGCTTTCTGTTTTTTTTCCCTGTCCCTCTCTCTCACCCCTCCCCACCTATTAAGAGAGTGTTATAGGGGGGGGGGGAGATCCCCAAAATTCATAAATCTACTCCTGCATGACTTTTGTTCTCTTTAAACCTTTATTTTTAGGGTAAGACTTTGATTGAGATATTTGAATGTGTAAATTTCCAAATGTATCAAATTCCAACTTCATTTGACAAAGGAAGCCTAGTCACAATTCCTTTCTTCCTCTTAACATGGATTTAAGAAGCTTCTACTTGTGAAATGTTTCAGTGGTGAGTTTCAATTTTTTTTAGAACCTATTCTGAAGGTGTGGCCTGTTTTGTGGGAGTGGCTCGATGGTCAGGTGACTGGGTGGGAGTGGCTTGGCGATTGTGGACCGGGTGGGCATGGTCAAGTTGGAAAATGTGGTGAAACTCACTTAACAACGCTCTTGCTTAGCAACCAAAATTTTGGGCTCAATTGTGATCATAAGTTTCCTTCCTTCCTTCCTTCCTTCCTTCCTTCCTTCCTTCCTTCCTTCCTTCCTTCCTTCCTTCCTTCCTTCTTTCCTTCTTGTGTATCTCTCCCCCACTTATTTTCTTTCTTTGTCTTCCTTCCTTTCCTTCTTGTGTCTCTTTCTCATTCTTTCTCTCTCTCTCTCTCATACACAGACACACAAACCATTTCCCTCATGTCTGCCACTGACGGGTCTAAAGAGAAGGAAGGATTCCTGCCTTTGGAAGGGGTTGGACTAGATTACCTCAATGTTCCCTTGCATTCCTCTATGTTCTCTGTCCCATTTAGTCACAAACAGCCCCATTCACTTTAAAGTTGGTCGCAAACTCCACTCACTCTGCGCACATCCTGGTCCCACCCAAGGAGGCGAGCTGTGGGGCGGAGGAAAGGGGGGAGTCTGTGGCTCCACATCTCTCGATCTTCTTCCCCGCCTCGGTTCTGCGGGTGAGAGGTGCTGCTGCTGAGGTGGCACAGAGGTGGTGGTGGTGGCGACGGTGGGGCAGTCGGGGCGCTGCCCACCGAGCAGCGTGACCCACAGCTAGCCCAGGTGCAGTAGCCACCGCCGCCAGCTGCCCCACACTACCATTGCTCGCTACTGATGAGCCAGCCAGTGAGTGGCGGGCGGGAAAACCATGATGCGGACGGACGGGGTGAGTGAGTGGCGACAGGACGGGCAGGGGGAACAAGCAAGGGGGGCAAGCAGGAGGAAGGGTTCTGATACTGTGCCACTGGACAAACGGGTTCCAAAAGGTTCACTAAATTTCATGAACAGGTTCTAGCGTACCGGTGCGAAACCCACCCCTGATATGTTTGTATTTGTGGCCCATTCTTACAATTATTAAAGGGACTGTGAATATGCAATCATTTTCCAATTTTACTTTAACACTTTTGAATATAAAATGTAGGTATTGGGGATTTCTCCCTCTTGTAAGTTGAGGAATTTTATCAAAATTCTTAAAAATTCACAACAGAGTCACAAAAACCATGCTGCAACACAACCTGCTTGAAATTGTTACAGAATACATCCTCTATACCAGCAGACCCCAACCTTTTGGGCACCTGGGACTGGTTCCATGGAAAAAAAGTTTTTTGCAGACTGGAGGGGGTGTGGTTTTGTGTGCTGCCTGCACCCCATGGATGAGGTTTCGCTTGCTTGCGCGGCCCAATTGGTGGCATGCTGTGGACTGGTGAACAGGGATTGGAGATCCCTGCTCTAAATAGAACACCTCTTGTGAATTTTTTTAAAAAATTGGCAAATATCCTGGCAAAAAGATGGGGGAAAATGGAGGTAGTGACAGATTTCATTTTCCTGGGCTTCAAGATCACTGCAGATGGGGACTGCAGCCAAGAAATTAAAAGACACTTGGGGAGGAAAGCTATGGAAAATCTAGACAGCATACTAAAAAGCAGGGACATCACCCTGCCAACGAAAGTGTGTACAGTCAAGGTTATGTATGGCTGTGAAAGTTGGACCATAAGAAAAGCTGAGTGCCAAAGAATTGAGGCCTTAGAACTATGGTGCTGGAGAAGATTCCTGCAAGCCCTTAGGACTGCAAGGAGATCAAGCCAGTCAGTCCTAGAGGAGATCAACCCTGGCTGCTCTTTAGAAGGCCAGATCCTGAAGATGAAACTCAAATACTTTGGCCACCTAATGAGAAGGAAGGACTCACTGGAGAAGAGCCTAATGCTGGGAAAGATTGAGGGCAAAAGAAGAAGGGAATGGATGGAGTCATCGAAGCAATAGGCGTGACCTTAAATGGACTACAGAGGATGGTAGAGGACAGGAAGGCCTGGAGGAACATTGTCCATGGAGTCATGATGGGTCAGACAAGTCTTTACAACTAACAACAACATTATCACCTCTGCATTGTTTTTTGTTCTAACCCATCATTAAAATCTCCCGAATCCATTACAGTGTTTTGTGCAGTTAATCACTACCACAGTGAGTAGCCTTCCCAAGCTTGATGATTCCTCCCGGGACTCTGCTGAGCAGTCTAAGAGCCTAGTGTTCCTATTAAATTTTCCTTCAACAGATTGGCCCTCCTGAATTTTGAAGACCTGTTCCAATGTTCATTCTTTGAGTTTCTTAGGATTGCCTCATTGTTTGATTAGTGTGCCTTCTAGTGCTTGCTCTTCACCCTCCTTTCTGGTTAACCTGATAGGTGAAAACTGTATTACTCTGGCATCCAATTTCACTTTGCAACTCACCAAACAGCTCTCCAATCAAATCACTCTCAGCTTTATGACTTACATTTGCATGCAAAATGTCTGATATTACATTACACCATCCCTATTCAATATTCTTGACGCCATACAATTCTCTAACAGGGATGCCTGTGAGTGCGCTGGGCTTCCTATCTTGAAAGATCTCAGGGTAGTAATTTAGCAATTCCTGAACAGACCCCTTTGAGGTGACTATTGTAACTGCTTCTTGTTCTAAAAACAGCCTTTTTAATATTAGTTCATCCCATGTTGGATTCACTGAAATATCTGTCTTTGGAAAGTGGTAAACCTAATGCCCAGGGAGAAAATAGGAATTAAGTTCAGTGACATTTGGCACCCTAAATTTATATTATTTTTGATAGAAGGAACAAGTGTGTTTTAATTCCAATAAAGAAACAAGCAGCTTCAATATTTTGAATATGAAAGCCCCTAGTACTTTAAAAAACTACACTCAGCAATTAGAAAGGATGAAGTTGTCATTCCTTCAACACTTTTTCCAGCTTCCATGGCCTTGAGATACCACATCTGCAGTGACTTTGCTGCCTAATATCTCATCAGTGGCATCGTGCCTTTTAATATAGCATGTTGCCAACTTTCGGGGACACAGCTGTCTCTCAAAGAAGGGATAAGGTGATGAGGCACAGCCAATGCTACCCCTTCTATGGAAAGGCTGCTGTTTATGTGCACAATGACACATTAATGTCAAATGCCTGATATGCCAATATGTAATATGTAAACAATAGGGAAAACACTGGCAGAACGCTTCCAAGTGCATCCTGCCAAAGACAAATGGATTTGCCAGAGGTGCCTGCAAAACCTATTAAGAGCACAGGTGTCCAGGCATACCAAATCAAAAACTGCAATTCTCAGGTGCAAGTGTGTAAATTATAAAAATCTAATACTGTCGGAAACCAGAAAACAAGCTAAAACCCACATATGACTCTCCTGACAACAGCCAGTACAAAATTACTTTTTTTGGCGTGATGAATTTTTTTCACATAGTTGAAAAGTTGTTGCATGGGTACTTTTGGGGAGCCAAGCATCATTGCACTACACACTTGAGATCTGCTAAATTTGGAAAATGTAGACCAATTAAATCAGCAGAAGATTTAGTGGCTTTAGTGCCACAGAGACGGTGGCAATCTTGTTCAATTGTTATGAGAAAAACTGAAACACACCAGGTTTTCTACTATTTCAGGAGCCTATTCTGCACAGAGGCTTTATCTAAAGAACTGTATGTCAACTGTCCGACTAATGAATCCACAATAAGTAAACACACTCTGGAGCTTTGAATTCCCAAAAGTAAAACATTATTGGATACACCATTTTGCTACCGAAGAATCAAAAGCAGCTCTGGTTTTCCCCACGCAAATGCTTGTCAAATTAAACAATAGGTTCCCTTTCTCCCCATCCCTGGGTGATTATAAGACATCCTTTTGTTATTGGAACAGTCCAATTCCTTCTCAATGACCTGCAGTAGTGACCTTGAGGGTTTCCAGGCTCTCACAATACATGCACAAAAACTCAGCCGTCCATTCCATCCTTTCCTCCCCCCAGTTCATTGGCAAGTTGAATAGTGATTAAGATTTGAAATAAGCAAAACAGTTCAATCTTGACACTCTACATGCAGTGGTGTCAATGCAGCTCAGGCCTACGGCTACAGAGTTTGGGTGGAAACATTTGCATGGAGAACTGAACACTAATTCTTTATCACTGCCGATGCCACAGCTAGAAGTAGAAGACTTTGGAGGATAGATATTACAGTATCACCCTGGAAGAGCAGGACTCTTTTTTTAACCCTGTGTGTTGAGTTTTCGCTCCTTTTGCAAACACTGAAGAACACTGTCAAATTCAAATTTAAATGTATTACAGCCGTGAGGACAGATACAAATAAGATATTGAAGAAGCAACACATCATTTTATATATAAATATATGTATATGTGTGTATAGGAAAAAAAAACCCAATAAGTATAATGGAGTCTAAAGCAGTTACTAAAATAAATCCAAATAAAATACTGTTTTAATAACGGTACAGCATGTTGTACAAATGATAGCACAGAACTGGGTCACTTGAGGGGTTATTTTTAAGTCCTTGTTGAGAGCAATGGCATTAAACAGAAACTGCATTTCCCATCTGGAAATATCTTCAAGACAGGATATATAAAGGTCTGTTTAGAGTCCCTGAATAGGGAACATGTAATAGCATGTGGCCTGTTGAACTATCACCACAAGGACATAACTGAAGATGCATAGGCATATCCTTAAAAGACCCAAGGAGGACTGCTGAGAGCATAGTAACCAATCAGGCTACTGTGAAGACTTTACAAAATGTTAAACCTGGAATGGATGATAAGTATGTGGCTGAAAGGGACCCAACACATTTTCTATTTAGCCCTAGCTAAAGCACACCCTATATCAGGGGTGTCAAACTCATGGCCCATGGGTTGGATGCATCATGTGCTGGCCACGCCCAGTTTAGCCAAGAGGAAAAAAGTCATGTGACGCCACTCTGATGATGCAAGTTTGACACCCCTGTCCTATATGGATGTTCTTAACTGATCAGAGTTATGCTGCAGCGGAAATAGATTTTCATTAAGTTAGATAAAACTAATTACGGTAGATTAGCTCAAATGCAATTAGGAGGATGAGGTATGCCAATTCCTCACCTCCAGCCCGAAGTGTTTCAGTTCTGATGGAATGATCCATCTGAATTGCTTGCTTCTTCTAATGGGCAAACAAATCCAGTTATTAACAATCAAAGGTGTTTTAGATTTTTATGGTAAAGAGAAACAAATATTTGTTTCAAATAGGGGTTAATTCTATTATGTGCCATAGTTGTTCTAAATCATCACAAGTAAGCATCTAAAATGCTTTTAAAGCGAGGCATTTTATATTCAAATTCAGATTGTCTAACTCCAGTATTTTAACTAATCAACACTTATGAAAGTTTGAAGTGCTTAATTTTAGCTGAGATAAAACACTGCAGGTGTTTTTTTATTACTACAGGTGCAATTTTCCACTATTTCTGCTGAGCATGGCTTGGTTCTCTCCTGTCAGGTGCTAAGAATCAGGACCACCTGTTAAGTTCCAATTAACCTGATTTATTGCTTGTGCTTTTACACAAGAATCCAATCAACTAACGGTCAGCACTAATTCAGTGCTAGGTAAGAGTTAAGAGGGATTGGAGTTAGACCTCTTGTGGGACTATAATGATCCTTGGCTGATTTGTCTCTTGCCTCTGCCTTTAGTTCTGCCACTCCTCCTATATCTCTTCCCTTTGACTGCAGATACTGAGGGCATCAAGTCACAGCAAGAACTGAAGGACTAAGCCTTGTATCCCATCTGGTGTGACTGTCATTTCTGGTGTAGTTAGAGATGTTTCACCTATCACACTGAAGAGGCATCAGTGGGTACTCTGTCACTTTTCGTAATACCAATGTCTTCAGCATTTATATTTCTTGGTTACTAGCAACTCATATAATTTTGTGGGAAGCTGGCAAGAAGTCCAACGGGTATATTCTGGTGGAGGTTTGAAAGAAGCTGAAAAAGAAGAAGCCTTATAAGCCCTAGAAGATGTCTTATAAAGATAAGGATGGGTAAAAAAGGTAAATGTTCCCCTTGCACACATGTGGCAGTCATTTCTGACTCTAGGAGGCAGTGATCATCTCCATTTCAAAGCTGAAGAGCCAGCGCTGTCCGAATATCTTTCCGTGGTCATGTGGCAGCATAACTAAATGCCAAAGGTGCATGGAAGACTGTTACCTTCCCACCAAAGCGGTCCATATTTTTGTACTTGCATTTTTACATGTTTTTGAACTGCTAGCTTGGCAGAAACTGGGACAAGTAATGGGAGCTCACTCCATTACGCGGCGCTAGGGATTTGAACTGCTGACCTTTCTGATCGACAAGCTCAGCATCTTAGCCACTGAGCCATCTTAAGATAAGGATATATCTTAAGCTGGCACTTCACTTCACAAAGCTGTGAGACCTTGATGCTTTATTCATACGTTACAATGTCTGACCACAGAATGGCTACCAGTTCAAAGGATAAAACACCAGCAGCAAATTATTTACTCATTGGGGATCATGTGAGACAAGGCTACCAATAAGGATCCTGCTGATTTTAAGAAAGTGGTTGTATAATGTCAGCTTGAGATGCTTCAGCCTGCCTGTAGCAACCCTAAAGAAGATGACTTGAAATTGATACCTGCATATCCTAGTCTTCAATATTAATGAGCTGCCTTGTAATTCCAACTGCGACTTGGGCACCAATAGTTTTAAAGAATCCTCTCAAGGCCCCACACGGTGTTCATAACATTGCTGTTTTAAGTTAATAAATAAGAATGCACAGCAGAGTGCCTTGAGTTTTATGGCCAAACACCAAGAACTGAAGAGAGAAAACAAATGTTGACTTAATGATTGACCCAGGATCACCCAAATATCTAAAAAAACACAAACCACAGTGATAATCTCTTTCAAACTCTTTGAGTTTGCACTTTATTTATTTATTTATTTATTTATTTATTTATTTATTTATTTATTTATTTATTTTTGTTTAGGATTGTCTGATTATTGTTTCCTAATTAGAAAAAAAAAAGGATGACGTCCCCAAGGCAGATGCAACACAGATTTCCCCTTGCTGACTTCTAAAGCAGGTTTTAGTAGCACCAGAAATAAATATAGGCAGAAAAGAAAAAGAATCTACAAGGGGGAAGCAGTGATGATTCTATCATCCTTTCCCTATCTCTCTGAAAGACTAGGTGTGTCAGGCCTGCAGCCATCTTTTCTTTTGGTTCTTTGGCCTCTTACACTTTCTATTACTCTACTATGCATTTTCTATTGTGGGAAAATGGGAGGGGGGATTGTACAGAGTTAGATGCTGTGTAGCCATAACAAAATTCTTTCTAGAAAGCCAAGGTCATCCTCTGTCTTTGCACTTCTGCACCGGACTGGAAATGGATGGGTGGAATTGCCAACATAGCAGTGGAAGATTGGACCATGTAATGGACTTGTAGGTGTGGGGGCAAGATTTTGAACTTTCAACTGGGTGGGGAAAACTGGGAAGATTTCAGATTCAGGTTTTCCCAGACGTGTCAACATAGCTCTCTTAATAAATTGGAACTTTGAGGAATGCTTTGCCTCAGACTCTGATTTAATTTTGGATGCTATTTGGAACCCCAGCAGAGTGAAGAAAACCAAATTGTGAACAGAAACTTACATCCATTTTAAGGTTTCCTGAGTTATATGCCTAGAATACAGCAACTTCAATTTCCAGGATGGAAATAAGTATGCATGCGAGTATGTAGCAGGGAGTGAGAAAATTTGTATTGCATTTTTCTTTGACCACAATATAATTTACACAAGAGCCCCAAAGTCAATTCTCTCATTAAGTAATTCACACACATGGAGATGGGCCTTATTGTGATGCGGGACACTCTCCAAAAGTGGCTGTTTACTGAGGCAAGTAACTCCTGGGTTGGTTTCATCTTGGACTGCATATCAAAGACTGAAAAGCAGCAATCCATCATGGCTTTATGAAAAACAAATGAAAAAATCGCTACAGGCTTGACATGTATGAATGATTAGCAAATCAAGTTTACCTTTCCAGAAGAACTCTGGAAACATGTGGAGGGTTTAAAAAAGCAACAATTGTTGCTCTGAGCCAGGCTTTCTTAAAAAAGCAAGAAGCAAAGTCTTGGTCCCTGCAAAATGTCTTTTATTTACACAACTGTGAATTCCTTTCATTCACAGTTAGCAAGGCTTAGTTAACAGTTTTTCAGAGGAATGTTTATCCACATGCACCTTATCTTGTTTGAAGCACTGCCAGATAACTAGTTTCCAAACACAGGGCAAGGTAAACTTGGCACAGAGTCTCTTAAAGTCGCATCCAGAACTTTTCACTCTTGAACCAACCAAATGAACAAATTGTTTCCTGCAAAAGCCCACTCCCCATTCATTCCTCTTTTGTTTCCTATGGGAGGGGCCAATCACCTCCAAGGTGTGCCTTTCTTAATTGTTCTTGTCTTCTGGAAGCTCTGTGCATGCACACACTGGGAACAGGCTCCAGCTGTTTTTCTGCCCCACTGCTGTCTAGTTCCCTCTCTTCCTCCAACGCAGAGCCCTCGTCTGAGCTTTCCTCAGCCCCCAGGTCTGGCCCATGTTCCTCCCCAACCTCCTCACTGTCTGACTCTGCTGCCAGCTCCACTGGCTGCTAGAGGGCCACAACAAGCCCCCCCCCGCCCCTCACCCATCTGACCGCAGCTGAGAGCAATTGCTGCTATTGCTTAGTGGTAATTCAAAGAGGGTTATCTTCCCTATTTTTTAAAATGAGGTATATTCACTCTAAAACATTTTCTAACAGAAAAAAAAAGCAATCCAGCCTTATTTGTACGACAAACGCACCCCGTTTCTCATTTTGTTGTCATCACTAGCCTTCAGTATTGATGGGAACAATTTTTTGCTCTCCTCTGTCTTCAGCAAACCAATACCATTTCTGACCCTCTACATTTTAGAGCCTAAAAGGAAAGCAAAGACTCCGAGAATGGCTGATTAATTTTTGCGCCAAGGAGCTGTAACTGCCAGATTGTTTTCAGAAAACTGCCTCCCAATTTGTATGTTTCTTTGTAAGCTTCTTCAAATATCACTGTACCTTTGACAGCAATCAAAAAAAGTTATTGGTTGCACTGGGGAATGGAAATTCCATTGGGGGAATCCCATAAGCCAGCCGTATTAAATGCTTTGAAGAATTTATCTATAGGCATCAAGTGCTTCTTTCTAGCGTGCTAGTCAACAGCTGCAAAATTCTCTTACAAGAAAGATTTTCACATGAGCAAGAACAAAAATCAGGATCTGTAATCCAAATCCAAATTCTGCTCTTTAGAAGAAACGCATTTCTGTGAGCATTCAGCACATAGGGAAAGATCTCTGGGAGTGCAGATTATATATATTGATAATATATATCTACGTCCGTTTTTACAGAAAAAAAACAGGCCTATTCCATAAGGAATCTGAGTAAGATTCAGAGCAACAAACAGGAATCGGATTATTATAAAACCCACTGTTCTTTTAATTATCCAGAACTGATTCTTATTCATGGGAACAAATTAAAAGCAACCACCATCAAATTTAAATTATATAAGAAAATACATACTACACATTGTGAGATAATTCCAATGTTAATATTCTGCTAATATTTCTGTATTTGGTTTGGCATTTTTACATTTTTTTTAAAAAAAAATCTGAATGTTTTCTTGCCTTTTTCTAATCTGGTGGCCTTATAAATCTAATAAATAATGATTAAATGAGACTAGCACCTAATTTGGGAGAAACAAGGCCATAAAAGTTGATATTGTATTGTATAGATCAGTGGTCCCCAACCCCCGGTCCGCGGACCGGTGCCGGGCCGTGGAGTACCTGGCACCGGGCCGCGCAGCGGCCGGGGGCCATGATCGCTGCAGCGGCCGGGGGCCATGCAACGGCCGACTCTTCACTCATGCAGCGCCGTCGCCGGAGGGGGGGAGCTGCGCGGAAGCACAGGAGCAAGTGAGGCGAGGAGGAAGAATCCCCCGCTACTACACCACCTCCGCCCCCTCCCCGAGTCAGCCGTCCCCTCAGTGAACGCCTCCGCCTCTTTCTCCTTTCTTGCCTCAGTCGGCTCGCCTGGAAGCGAGGCGAGGAGGGGGCGGACCATGCGCTGGAAGCGGAGCCCTTGGAGGCCCTGGCGGCTTCCCCGCCCGGCCTTGGCTTGTGAGAAGGAACGGCGGGAGAGGTAGAGAGAGAGAGAGAGAGAGAGAGAACGTCGGGCAGCCGAGGGCGGGGGGGGGTCTTTTGAGGGGAGATGGGGGGCAGCGCACAGTGGAAAAGCGGCGGTCTTGCCCACCCCTTCCCTGCCTCCCGCCCGCTCCAGTTGCCGCAGCCAGGGGTGGGGGCTCGGTGCCTGAAGTCTCTTGCCTCTCTTCCAAAATTTCGCCAACGGGCATCGGTGAAGCGCGCTCTTTCTCTTCCTCACAAAACACATTTCCTTTCCCCCCACACGTAGTTATTGGCGATATGGACTCTTGGAGGCTGCGCTCCCGGGTCGCGTTTCCTTTTTGCAGCCCACGAGAATGCCTGGTTCTGAGCCTCAAAAAACGAGAGTTCTCTTAAGGCTGCAAAAAAGGAATATACTTTGGTCCTTGAAGCGCTTTTCCTGTTATTTGGACATTATATATATACGTACGTACATACGTACGGTATGTATATATGCATGCATGCATGCATGCATGCATGCATGCATACATACATACATACATACATACATACATACATACATACATACATATATATATATATATATATATATATATATATATATATATATATATATGTCTGTAGTCCATAATATAGTGATGATTTAAAAAAAAATTAGTTGAGCACATGGAATCTTTTTTCTTTTAGTATATTTTGGAGGTGGGGGCCCACTTTGTTATTTAAGATAGTATCTCCTTTTATATATGGTAGTGAAGATACCTAATACTCCCACCCCCTATTTCCCCCACGACAATCAATGTGTCATCGCGAACAACGCCCCCCCACCCCTGCGCGCGCTCAGCGGGCCACGGTAAAATTATCAAAGGCTGACTGGTCCGCGGCGATAAAAAGGTTGGGGACCACTGGTATAGATTATTTATTTATCAGAAAAAACTATATGGCTGCCTATCTTAAAAGTAATAATTCTGGGTGGCAAGCAAACAATACACAGAAGAAACCATATTAAGCCGAGGTGGCGCAGGTGGTTAGGGTGCAGTACTGCAGGCCACTTCAGCTGACTGTGATCTGCAGTTCAGCAGTTCAAATCTCACCGGCTCAAGGTCGACTCAGCCTTCCATCCTTCCGTGGTGGGTGAAATGAGGACCCAGACTGTGGGGGCAAGTTGTTGACTCAATTTGCTAAAAAAATTGTAAACCGCTTAGAGAGGGCTGAAAGCCCTATGAAGCGGTATATAAGACAAATAAATAAATAAATAAATAAATAAATAAAAACTACATATGGGTAGTCATCAATTTACAACAGTTCGTTCAGTGACTGTTTGAAGTTCCAGAACGCGGCCGCGCGAGTGATCGTGGGTGCACCCCGGTTTACCCACATAACACCTATCCTCCGCGAGCTGCGCTGGCTACCTGTTGATCTCCGGGTACGCTTCAAGGTGCTACTAGTCACCCATAAAGCCCTTCATGGTAGTGGATCTGCGTACTTGAGAGACCGCCTTCTGCCAATTACCTCCCTGCGACCAATTAGATCTCACAGATTGGGCCTCCTCCGAATCCCATCTGCCAGCCAGTGCCGGCTGGCAACTACAAGGAGGAGAGCCTTTTCAGTAGTAGCTCCAACCCTTTGGAACGAGCTCCCCGTGGAGATTCGTACTCTCACCACCGTCCAGGCCTTCTGCATAGCCCTTAAGACCTGGCTAGCCCGTCAGGCCTGGGGACAAAGATAATCACCCCTCCCGAATGATGAATGAATGTTGCTTATTATTTTTACTCTATGTGTGTCTACGTTACTGTCTGTATTCCCCTCCTGATTTTATGTAAGCCGCCCTGAGTCCCCTCAGGGAAAAGGGCGGCCTATAAATGTTAATAAACTACTAAACTACTAAACTACTAAACTACAACAGCACTGAAAAAGTGACTAAGGACCACTTTGTGGCTTGGAGGGTTTTAAAGGTAATAACAAAGTGGTGGTATACTGTGGACAAATTTAGTGCGTGTCCAGCTGCATTTGGAACCAGCTGAAGCATCTGTTTCAGAAAGAGGGAAACATCCCTCGCTTAGTGATTCATGGTCCAAATCCATAGTTGGATAATAACTTCATTGGAAAATGATGTAAAACAGAGTAGATGTTGTGGAGATTCAAGAATTCTTAATCAGGTAAATGAGTTAGGAAAAAGGGGAAAATGCCTTTTAGAGCCAAGACTGTACAGATCAAGGGTGTCAAACTCGATTTCATTGAGGGCCACATCAGGGTTGTAGTAGACCTTGAGTGGGGGGCAAGGGCGTGGCCAGGGGGGCATGGCCAGCTTGACGTCACTTGTGTCAGGAGCGCCTGTGGTGGCCTGGGGCTCCCAAGCTCCAGTTTCGGCTGTGACGGCCTCTTGCATGCCAGCAAAAATGGAGCTTGAGGGGGCTGTGTGTAGCCCTTGTGGGCCCCATTTTTGCCATGACAGCCCTCTGCCAGCAAAAGCAACTTCTGTATGAAACAGAGGTGACTTCAGACATGCAAATTTGTCCGTAATAAGGATGTTCCTGAAGCATACTGAGAAGAAAAGACAAACAATTAAAATAAAATGATGCTTTCTCCAGAGGTGTATTCCTACTGGTTTGGACTGGTTTGGCCGAGTAGGTAGTAACTCATCCAGCCACGCCCCCAAGCCGGTTCTATCGTCGTCGGTGCCATCTTGATTTTTGGTCCTGCACATGCGTAGAGCAATCTTCATTGCAAAAATGTAACTTTTCTCCTTTTCTAATGTTGTGTGCATGCGCAGAACTTTTTAGGTGCAAATGTGCATGTGCGCAGAGCATTTTTCTTTGCCAAACCAGCAGTAATGCTGGCAGCAACCCTGTTCCTCTCCCAACAAATATACTAGTTTCTCAGTCTGTTTCTAAGCCACAGAGAAAGCACATGGGTTCTTGACCTTAAACAGAAAGAGAGTCTGACTGAGTAGGATTTTCGACCTTTCCTCTGTCACCTTGCTGTTCTCTCTATTGAGATATGGAGTATTATTTGAGAAATGTTTTCCACACAAATTCCATTAAAGGATGACCAAAGGCTGCTGGAAGTACATATAAAACTAAATGTACCACTTACATAGAGAAATAACTTCAGCCACTCAGTCTTTCCATTCCCCACTTTTTTACAATTCCTTTGTGGATGTTTCCCTTGACACTAATAATATACACATCATACTGAAAGCTGGCCACTTGTGGATTACGTATATGCTTTTATAGGTTTTTGTGGGAAGTACATTTTTAATAGTTTTCTGTTGGCTTGTGAGCACAAGCGTGGTTTTTAAATGATTCAATTCAACAAATCTCTCTGGAAATATTCCGTAACAATTTAAGAAGGCACAAATGGATTTGGTATGCTACAATTCCATACTGTTTTACTCTTAGCTGGAATTGTCCCACAACCCAATTAGAAGCAGGTATACCATGATGAGAGTGATTCTCACAAGGGAATGAGATTTTAAATAACCAAGATATCAAATTTTGGACTAATGTGCACATTGACATGCCATTAGTGTCAGCCAAAAATCCCATAAAAAATATAACAAATCTCCCACATTGATACAGTTTTAAACTGACACAGATTTTAGAATTATAACATAATTGTGAACATTTGGGAACTGAAATAGTACTTCAGGGGAGAAGGAGAAGGAGAAGAAGGGAAGGAAGGAAGGAAGGAAGGAAGAAAGAAAGAAAGAAAGAAAGAAATAAAGAAAGAAAGAAAGAAAGAAAGAAAGAAATTGGGGCAGAAGAAAGTAAAGATAAAACAGACAGATGAGTTGTACAGAGAGGAGGAGGAGGAGTAAAGGAAGGAAGGAAGGAAGGAAGGAAGGAAGGAAGGAAGGAAGAAAGAAATTGGGGCAGAAGTAAGTAAAGATAAAATGGACTGATGAGTTCTACAGAGAGAAGGAGGAGGAGGAGGAGGAAAGAAAGAAAGAAAGAAAGAAAGAAAGAAAGAAAGAAAGAAAGAAAGAAAGAAAGAAAGAAAGATATTGGGGCAGAAGTAAGTAAAGATAAAAAGGACTGATGAGTTCTACAGAGAGAAGGAGGAGGAGGAGGAAAGAAAGAAAGAAAGAAATATATTGGGGCAGAAGTAAGTAAAGATAAAAAGGACTGATGAGCTCTACAGAGAGAAGGAGGAGGAGGAGGAGGTGGAGGAGGAGGAAAGAAAGAAAGAAAGAAAGAAAGAAAGAAAGAAAGAAAGAAAGAAAGAAAGAAAGAAAGAAAGAAAGAAAGAAAGAAAGAAAAAGAAATTGGGGCAGAAGTAAGTAAAGATAAAAAAGGACTGATGAGTTGTACAGGGAGAAAACATAAAATTGCCTGGTTTGTCTTGGACTCTTTAAATTTATTCTGCAATTTTCCCCCCCCATTTAGTTCTTGTAAAGTTTCTGAGAGTGGAACAAAACAGCTGCTAGAGACTCACAGAATCGGATGGCTTTTTGAATACCCTGGAAGACCTTATGACCTGCAGAATGGGGAATAAAACAGGCCATTGACATGTTTGTTTCTAATGCATACCCTGGTGCTACAGAGCCTGGTTTATCCTTGCTTCTCCCTCAGACTCTCTGTTGTGTAAATAGCCAGGAGATAGCTACAGTATAAGCAATCTAAGGGGGGTGATTCATACAATCATGCTGGCTGTGTAGTGCTGAAGACTTACTTTGCAGACTGTACTGCACCCTCAGGGAGCCATTTAATAAGAGTTCTTCAGAGTGCTGGTCTTATTGTAATCTCTCTAAAGAAAATCCCAATGCCAAAGTCCTTGGTTGTGATAGATTTTTGAGGCAATTTATGGATGACACTGCTCAGGTCCGCGCCAACTTGAATACTGGTTTTGATATAGTGTATATTGATAGATCCAGTACATTGGCTATTTGTATGAGATTCTAAGATTCTTTTAGATCTCCCCTGAGCCTAATTATTCTCCTGAAGAAGTTACCTCATGCACTACATCCTTAACGAACAACACTAGCACTTAGACTTATACACCACTTTATAGTGCTTTACAGCCCCTCTCTAAACGGTTTTACAGAGTCAGCATATTGCTCCCAACAATCTGGGTCCTCATTTTACCCACCTCGGAAGAATGGAAGGCTGAGTCAACCTTGAGCCTGGTGGGATTTGAACTGCTGAACTGCAGGCAGCCAATAATCAGTAGAAGTGGTCTGCAATACAGCCCTCTAACCACTGCACCACCGTGGCTCTTATAGGGGAGTGGAGTTTATTCTTGGTTGCATTTTTTAAATGGTATGAAAACGAGAGAAAAATCCTACAACTCTTCCAATATAGAGACTAATTTAACGACAGTTTCAGATGGGAAACTGTAGGTATCCCCCACCTCCCCTTCCATTCAATCACCTCTGATTCTCAGGGACTGCCTGGAAAGTCCCCTGCAGTTTGCTCCACAAGGTTTTTCAGGAATGGTTTGCCTCTTTGTCTTCCTGAGAGAAAGTGGATCAGCCAGTTGGCTTTGTGATCATGGCAGATCTGGAACTCACAATCTCCCAGTTTTTAGGCTGAAACCATAAGCACTACAATAAATTGGTTCTTGTGGGCGTTTTAGAGCAAACAAAATGCAAACAAGCTATCATGAATGCTACCAAGAATTCCTGAAATCAGCTATCGATGTACTTTTAAAAAAAATGTTTTTTTGTCTTTTTCTTATAACGAATACAATTATTATTAATATTATTTATTTACTATTAGTAATCTAAAATTAGATTCAAAATAAAAGACTTTTTAATATTTTATAAAAGGCATTTTAATATTTCAAATTCTAAGACCTAAGAAGCATGGGTTAGTGTTTAAAGATATAGGCAGCTACAACTAACTTTTTTTTTGTAAAATTAGAATGTTTGGGTCTAATAAATTCAAAATGTCCAAATATTAAGCTTGTCCTTTAGGTATTTCTCCAAGGATTCAATTCATGGATGGTATCACATCATGTTTTTCCCCATTTAGCTTTTATTATAATATTTAGTTTTTTAGTTTATATTGAGAATGGTATTATTGCCGTTTTTATTGTAAATTGCCCTGATAAATTTAGCATACAGTGTGATACAGTACATAAATGTATTAAATATATAATTAAATGAAGGGCTGCAAGAGCAAATAGAACCAACATACCAGCTCCTACCTATAACCAATTACTGCTTATAATTGTACTGTAGCTTTTATGGAGGTTTAATATAAGGTAGGATGGCTCATACATGATAGAAGCGTGAAACAATGCACAGAAATACAAGGGGAAACTAAAGTCACTAGATGACCCTGGAAAAACAGGAGACAGGAGAAGGGTACAAAATGGGCACAATAAATGCTATTGTTTATCATGGTACTCATTTACAGAAATATCTATAATTTGGGAGGATTAGAATCCTCTAGATATAGACGAATGCAGTGATGCTTGGAGAGCTGTTCAGAATTCATCACAATCCAGTTGTAATGGTCACAGCATGATTTACACTACTCTGTTTTCCTGAAAACAAGACCGCCCTGAATAATAAGCCCAATTGGGCTTTTGAGCGCATGTGCTAAAATAAGCCCTCCCCTGAAAATAAGCCCTCCCTGAAAATATTTAAATGCATGCACAGCTGATCCTCACCATTTCCTTTGGTTGCTTGCTGCACAAACAACACGAGGTGAGGCGAGGCCGGAGGGTGGGGGAAAGGGAGGGGGACCATGCCCCACTCACCCCACATGCCCTTACCTAATGGCTGCTCCTGCAACCCAAGCCACTGTGTCCCTTCTGTCATGCTAATGGCTGCCACAAAAAGTGGCAGGCACAGCGACGCAGCTTCCGCCCCCACTTCTTACCTACTGCCGTTTATTTCTTCAGCTGAACAGTTCTTTGATTGAAAAGTGTCCGGCTGACAAGCGGCTACGTTGCGTTGCCGCAGCAGCGCAACACGGCAGCAGCCATGAGGAGGTTCACTGCCTCCTGCACCTCAAAAGTAACAAGACCTCTCTGAAAATAAGGCCAAGTATTTATTTTGGGGATCAAAAGAAAATAAGACCCATGTGCTCAAAAGCCCAATTGGGCTTATTATCTAGAGAGGTCTTGTTTTCAGGAAAACAGAGTAGTGTAAATCATGCTGTGACCCTGTCTTATTTTCGGGGAAACACTGTATTTTCTTTTTCAATCCTATGCAACATTTTGGATGGTATATAGCAGGGGTGTCAAACTTGTGGCTCATGGGTTGGAAGTGTCACTGCTGGCCATGCCCACCCCTGGTTTAGCACGTGACCCGTCAAAAGCGCGTTCCACAAAAGCGCGGTCGACGAAATCGCGTATGTGACGTCATCACAACGCGACGAAAAAGATCGAAAAATTGAAATAAAAATTAAATTACAGCAAGCCGATTCACATAAAGGTAAGGGTTAGGTTAAGGGTTAGGGTTAGGGTTAGGCTAAGGGTTAGGGTTAGGGTTAGAGCGTTAGCGTTACGTTTAGCGTTAGGTTAAGGGTTAGCGTTAGGTTTTTTGTTACGTTAAAGGTTAGGTTTAGGGTTAGGTTTAGGCTTAGGTTAAGGGTTAGGTTTAGGGTTAGGTTTGGGGGGGTTAGGGGAAGGTTTTAGCTTTATTTTTACATTTTTCGATCTTTTTCGTCGCACTGTGATGACGTCACATACGCGCTTTCGTCAACCGCGATTTTGTCATCCGCAGTTTTGTGGTACAACCGGTTTAGCAAAGGGCAAAAAGTCGCAATTTGTCACGTGACAACAACCTGACACTGTGAGTCTGACATCTCTGGTCTATAGTCTGCTATAATTTATGCATGCCATTAAAGGATACTTTGTTTCTTCTATCTCCTTCTTCCTGATTCCTTATTTATAAGTGGACATTTTTCCTATAACACTTTTCCAAAAATCTGTTTGTCCAATTTTTATCTCTTCTTAACCTGAGCTACCTGAGAGTAGCTTATCCAATGTTAAGGATCAGGTTAAGAGGTTAGCCTTCCTTAAACAACATTTCATATCAGCTTTCCATTCCATTATGGAATTTATCTAAAACAACTTCAAACTCACAAAGCAGTAGCTAACGCAACAAAACCAATTGATTTGTGTTCAAAACATTTTCAAAATAGACCCAATGTTGAGGAATAGTTGAACCCCTGAACAAAATGAATCCAGCAGCGAATTACATAGGATAAATATACATTTCACCTTCAAGTGCAGATGAAATAATTAAAGTGTAACTTGGAACCGATTTAAGGAAATCAGAGCGCAGACAGCATAACAAATGAAAAGGGAAAGATAAAAGACAAAATGAACACGATGTGCTTCTTGCACGGCTAACTGCTGATCTATGTGAGAACAAATGTCACAGCTACAAAATCTTCAATAGAGTTTAAAAAGTGAGAAGATGTAGAAAAATGCAAAGCTCTGGGAGGAAAATAACATATTTGTTATTTCTTTTTGTCAGCAGTTAGGAGGAAAAATGGGATATTGGTTACTTAGGTAGACTTGCCTGAAAAGAATGGCTTTTGCGGATACGGATAAACAAATTTGCATACTTTTTTCATTTTTCCAACTGTAAGTTACTTGTGTCTGCTTCTACGTAAGTTTGCAATTTTGGCTATTAAAAAAAATATGTTGGCACTGTAATTTCTATGCAAATTGATGTATTTAACAGAAAAGAAAAGCCATCTGATTTTAATATGAACTAGTTTGTAATAACTATCAAACAGGATGAAACATTTAGCCAAGTCAATCAAAGACAGTGATGATATCACCCTAAACTCTGCTTACAGGAAACTGAAATTAGCTTAATTGTTTCCTTTTCTCTTTCTGTTTTGCATTGGCAATCTCCCAGGAATCCAAAACCGAGATTCTAAATTATGGAGAAAAGTTTGGGATACACGTGGCAGAAGACACTGCCTGCAAACTGACAAACAGAACTGCATAACAAGCAGATGCATAGATTTGCAATCAAGCAGCTATTCTTTAAGAAGTTTTTTTAATAAGGAACTGATTGATTTAAGTGATCAAATAAAAAGCAATTTTCATTCCACAGGACAGAACCAGGGATAAATTTCATTTTGTTGTTGTTCATGTATTGTAGTATATCACTGGAAAGAAAACTTTTTTCTTTTAGGAAAACCTACCCATATTAGGGTCCTGAGTTATTAGCATTAGGTCAATCATGCATAGCTCACTCTGTTACGTGGCGTTAGGGATTCAAACCGCCAAACTGACGACCTTTTTGATCAGCAAGCTCAGCGTCTTAGCCATTGAGCCACAACATCCCATTATCATTATTTTGTATTATTTCATAGAAACATTACCCCATTTAAAAAGAAACCAACCAGATCTTTCCTCTTCCGCGGTGTAACTCTAGTGAGCTGTTTCTCCCTGGACACATTGCTCGTCATGCCCCCACTCTATTTCATGCAGCAGAACTTGGGGAAATATTTTCTGGCTTGTTACTCCTGAGCCACAAGTGAGATAGCATAGTTCACTGGCTTTTCTACAGAACAGTGGCATGGCCAACCTAAGGTTTTATGGCTTCGCTTTTTGTTCTCCTGAATGACTGAAGCAGACAGAAGAACACACTGATCGGCAGGCATTCTTGCAACTAAGCTGTCGGCTAGTTCAGGTTGAGCAATGATTCACTGAAAGGGCTCCCTGCATGCTCAACATCAAGGCTAAATAAGTTTGAGATAAGCAGATGGTGAGGACCAAGCAAAGGAAATGTGGATTAAGTTAAAATGCATTCAGGAATGATTTGCAAATGGGAAAGGATTGTTAGTTACTAAGAGCTCAGTGGCATATCATCTATCTGAACCAGCACTGATGATGTTACCTAGTTAGGGTATTGAAACATCTGCAAGAAAACAAGCAAACTCAGAGAGCACCAAGGACCCTTCATGTCAACTCTGAGCTACAGATATTCTCCTTTATTGGTATCTGAACCTGTCTCTGATTCTTCACCATACTGTCCTTCCAGGGCATGGGTCAGCAACCTCTGGAGCTGCTATTTCATCCTTCTGCTATGGCTCCCTGTCGCCATTCGGCTCCACAATTGATAGGGCTTTCGGTTAGGACAGGTAGAGGAAAAAGGATGCCATGCTAGGAGGGGACTCTATGGTGGTGGAACCGAAGTTCTGGTCAGGAGAGGAAAAAAGATGCAGCACTAGGAGGAGACTATATGATGGGGGAACCGGACTTTTGGTCGGCTCCAGGATTGAACGGGGGGCTTCTGTTTAGGACCTTTGTGGCTCTTTGAGTGTTCAACATTGCCAACCCCTGTTCTAGGAGTAACATCATGCATTTCTGATTAATCCCATTTAGAAGGTTTATAACAGGACCTCAAACACCACTAAGCCTTACTGTCTTTCAGTTAAATAAGGATTTAAAAAGTCAAATTCCCTTTCGCATAGCTTGTTCCAAGATTCTCAGTGGAAAATATTGTTTCCCTACTGATTACTAAGGGTGACTTCAATTAATTGATTATTATTGCTGACTTGCTCTGCATTATTTGTTGGGAGAATGGGAGGTTCACAGAATTGTGAAAATGAAGATGTAGGTGGATTATTATATTAGATCTTATTATATTAGATCTTATTGCTAGGAATGGGTCAAATAAATCCATGGATATCAGTATCTTGGGCTGCTGTGTTAATTTCATCGCCTATATTGCAAACAAAAAGGGCATTCACAAATTGATTTTTTTAATTAGATCAAGTCTATAAGATGATGCTTTCCGTTGACACCTCTTATTCAATGGTGACATCACATCCACCTCTGATTTTAAAAAAAAATATTGATGAGTTTTCAATTTTTCAAGAACAGCTTTAAAAAATAGACCCTAGAAGATGCAGTCTTCTTCTTTCATCCTTTCTCGGTCTCTTCTAGATTGCAGTGTGATTGATGATAATCATAAAGTCCATTCTCTGTAGCTGATTCCCAGGACATATTCGAAAAATAGGGCTATTTGTAGCAATATTTCCTATGAGATCCATGCCAGTGGATTAAAAAAATAAAACAAAAGTTGCATCTTACAGATAGATAATAGGCCTTTCACCAACGCAGCATATACTAGATTTTAATACACTGTAAATAGATAGTTACAATTCAAAAGGATTTCTAAACTTGAAATTCAGTGAAGAGGAAGAGGGAAAGAAGGGCCAAATAATGTGATATCGATTTTCCTAGGGTAGGGCAGAGAGTGTCTGAAATAACCTGATGAATTTTGCAGTTCCTTTCATGGAGTCTACATACCAATTAGAACACTAATCTTTCAAGACATGTTGATTTTCAACTTAGGAATTGCCAGGTGGGATTGGCCATTGCAAATGTGAATTATTAAAGTTATAATGCAACACATCTAGAAGACTGAAGGTTAAGGAAGACAGCTATAAAATAGTTAGGGCAAATAACCCCTTCCCAAACATATTCCCAAACAGAAACAAGGACTTATATTTTTCCATTCCATTTTGCTGGGCCAAAGGAGACAAACATTCAGTAAACATTCACCTTGCTGCTTTATTCACTAATATGTTGAAGAAGGATTAGGCAAGATCTTGATGATTAAAGCTTTAAGGCTAATTCCTTCAGTCTGGCCATTTTTCCAGTATAAACTACCTCTGCAGAACATATTGTTTTCTCCTTGGGAGGAATAAGAAACATCTTCTGTTCTTGAGTCTTCTCCCTATAATTTAGCCACTTCAAAAAACAATAATAGAACTGGAAGGGTTCTTGGAGGTCTTCTAACCCAACTCTCTGCTCAAGTGGGAGACATTATACCATTCTGGACAAATGGCTTTCCAATCTCTTCTTAAAAACTTCCAATGATGGAGTACCCACAACTTCTGGAGGCAAGCCATTCCATTGATTAATTATTCTTACCATCAGGAAATTTCTCCTTAGTTCCTGGTTGGTTCAGTCCTTGATAATTTTTCCATCTGTTACTTCTTGTTCTACCTTCAAGTACTTTGGAGAATAACTTGAACCCCTCTTCTCTGTGGCAGCCCCTCAAAAATTGGAAGACTAGTATCATGTCACCCTAAGTCCTTCTCATTGAACTAAGACCGTGATGGTACGCAGCACCCTCTCTGTGGGCATGCAAGCTGCCACCTCAGCTCCACCACTTATGGATGCACGCCTCCCAGCCGCTCTTCAGGTTTCTGCCATGCAGGCATGGGGGGATGGGTGCAGGTGGGGGATGTGCGCATGCATGTGGGGGAGGGAGGCACACATGGGGACCGTGCGTACATGTGTGGGGGTCAGGGGCCGTGCGTGCATTGCAATTTGAGAGTCCATCCTGCTTTGGGAACTTGGTCCAGAAAAGTTTAGCCGTCACTGGATTAAGACCTGTCCCAACTTCATTCTGCCAGGCACATTAGGCCTTTCCTCATACTCTTTGCACTCTCCATCACCAAATACTCTGATTTTGCATTAATCCAGAAATGTTAATGGGGCCAAATAATAAATAATTGGATCACTTCTTTGCATTTGGAGGCAGCCAAATAGGGAAGCGTAGTAGCTGCATTTTCTTCCATCCCACATTAAATAAAGGGATAGAAGTCACAGCTGCCAGGCAGCCTATTCCTTTGTATAGGAATTTGTAAAAGCTGAAATCGTACATGGAAGGAACTGTACCATAGCTATAATGAATGCAGTCTCAGGAGTTCGTCCATTTCTGTACTTTATTGCATTGGATGAGGAAATCGCCAAAGAGCTTCAAGCAGAGAGGCGATCTATGGAGGTTTCTGAGAGAAGATAACCCTGCTGTTGGGTTTTTCTCTCTTTTACGCTGAAAGAAGAGTGAGAGAAAAACAGAAAAAGGGGGGGGGGAGGGTGAAAAGCAGGAAGAGATGATGAAAGACCTTTAAGTGCTTATCTCTCCTAGCAATGTACATGTCAGGCCTGACAGATGAGGTGGAAGGGCCTTTTCTTAAAACTTCCATTCCCGCATTTGAGGCAGAAAGGAAAGTTGTTTTTTTTTCTTGAAGGTTGTTTTAAGATCTCTAGAAAGCCTTGCAAGGTGAGAGCATGTCTTAATCTTTTTAGCAGATCCCCTACAAAAGCTGAAACCATCTTTTTGTTGTATTATTCAGCATTCTTCATTTCTTCTGAGACTGATAGGACCAGACTTAGCATGCCCACCCTCCACCCACTCTAAATCGGGGTGTGGGGGGGGGTTACTAGGGGAAAAAGGAAAAAGATAGCAGCTGGGTCTCTGCTTTTACATAGCTATAAATGAAGACTGCTTTAAGAAGAAATAGCATAAACATTTATCCTATATCAGGTTTATAAAAAAAAGCAACTGTGCCCAAAGATCTAAATATATATAATGAGTAATACTAAAATACACGGTCAACCTGCATTTTTAAACAGGCTGATGGATGTTGAAAACATGCATAGTTAGAATGATAGTTGTTATCTCCCCCTCTTTTTGGTTCTACCCAGTTCTCCACTACTAAGAATTAATATAAATTTGAATGCTGAATTAACTTGAAAAGGCTTAGTCAGATTTGTTCTGCTGAATGACAACTATGTTGATTTATTATTGCAAAGCCACTGGATAGCCAAATATATTTGGCCTATATGATCTTAATTGTTAAGAGATAGAGTAAAGGTAAAGGTTCCCCTCACACATATGTGCTAGTCGTTCCCAACACTAGGAGACAGTGCTTATCTCCATTTCAAAGCCAAAGAGCCAGCACTGTCCAAAGACATCTTCATGGTCATGTGGCTGGCATGTCTAAACACTGAAGGTGCATGGAACGTTATTACCTTCCCAACAAAGGTGGTTCATATTTTTCTTCTTGCATTTTTATATGCTTTCAAACTGCTAGGTGGGACAAATAATGGGAGCTCACTCTGTTACGCGACACTAAGGATTTGAACCACCAAACTGCTGACCTTTCTGACTGACAAGCTTAGTGTCTTAGCCACTGAGCCACCGCGTTCCTTCAGAGATAGAGTTCTATCCCACAAAAAGCAGAAGGCAGATAAACTGATCCAATGAAGGATAATACTGATGGATGTAAATTCCATTCATCAATAGTCATCAATCCTTCTATGGTTGAGCTGGACAGTGAGGAAGTTATTACTTCTAGTAGAAGGGCTGCCAGAATGAAGATGGATAACTTGTTAACATGACACTGACTTATCATATTCCACTAACCAACTTGTTCAGTGTGAAGAAGATACTTGGGTGGGCAGCGAAATGTCTTAAACCAACAAGAAAATAAGTACAGTTGCCAATGACTCAATTTCCAGACAATTCTACCTGAATGACTGAGAATCTTTGACATGACAGTGACACGTTTGCAACATAAGCTGTTGTGTCTCCTGGTTTATGTGTTAAACTATGTAGGATTGGACTATTTGGCTTTGAAGACAGCCTTTGAAGGGGCAGAGTGACATTAAAACCATGAAGAGCTTAAGTTCATTGATGTGTCACATCTGGACCACAAGTGGTATCATGACTGAGGAACATATCCAAAGAAATGATTCCTTGAGGATAGTCAAAACCAGAGAGGGTGCTGTCACATGTCCATGCTTGGAGAAATGGAAAGTGTAGGAAGCCCATTCAAAGGTAGATCAAATGAATAGTATTTGGATTCTGACCCTGATTATGGAGGGGAAAAAAGGAGATGTACCAGAAACATAGACAATCATAACAACAGCTGGAAATTGGCATCTCTGATAATATTTATTGGTGCCCTTATATGAGGGATGAAAATAAAACTTTTATAATTGATCCAAAGTCTAAGTTATTTCTCACACAGTACAAAAACATGATAGCAAATCCGAATCGTTGCTAAAACAAGGAAGAAACAGAAGCATCTAACTAATATTCAGGTTCTCATAAGTCTAGTTGTTGAATAATTCATCCTCATCAGAGAGAAGCTCTTTAGTTTTAGCCTTACATCACTCAGCATCAGTCAGTAGAACACAGCCAGATATGCTGACAGAGGGCAGTGGAAGACACTATAATTTTGGCTGCTAAGTCAGCTACATAATAACTCATATCTGATTTCAGCTTGGCAAACAGTATTGTTTCTATTTGGCAAGCCAGGCTCTTTTTTTCTATCAAATCAGATAGAAACAGGAGTATTTTCTTCTAGGAAAAAAAAATGATATTCACTATACATGCTTGATAATTGGTAATATGAAAAGGATAGACTATACATGAGTGTGAAGCTGTCCAATTTTCTGCTCTGCTCCAATAATGCAGTATGTTATCACTGGAAGGATTGTGACTGTGGTATACACTTGAGCAGTACATCTATTTTCTTTGTTCCTTAAAGATTTTCCATTCAGGAACAAATCAATGGATTAGAACTTGGTTTAATCCAGGAGGCATCCAAAGAATAATTTTCAGGGACAGAGAAATCAACATGAGCTCTTCTAGGTAAGGAATAAGCAGATCACACAATGATGCATGGAATTAACTGGATTTGGGAGTGAAATTCCGTGCAACTAGATGACGTTTACTGAAAAATATAATTTTTACTGTGGTTTCCTGGATCTATTTTTTTCTTCAAAAAAGGGGAAAATAGATCCAGGAAACTACAGACCAATCGCCTGACATCAATAGCTGGCAAGATCCTAGACAAGATAAATCAAGCAAGGGATCTGTGAACACATACATGCAAGCAAAACTATTACTAGAAGCCAACATGGCTTTGTCAAAAGCAGATCATGCCATACTGCATTCTTTCATAATGTGACTAGATTAGTGGACTAGTGAAATGCTATGGACATAATATACTTGGACTACAGTAATAGCAGTAGACTTATATACCGCTTCATAGGCCTTTCAGGCCTCTCTAAGCGGTTTACAGAGAGTCAGCATATTGCCCCCAACAATCTGGGTCCTCATTTTACCCACCTCGGAAGGATGGAAGGCTGAGTCAACCCTGAGCCGGTGAGATTTGAACCGCTGACCTGCTGATCTAGCAGTAGCCTGCAGTGCTGTATTTAACCACTGCGCCACCTTGGCTCTTCCAGTAAGGCATTTGACAAAGTAGACCGCAAACCATTTCTTGGTAAGATAGAAAAATGTGGGATAGGCATCACCAAATTGGTTTCAAAACTGGCTAACCAACTGCACTCAACGTATAATCTTCAATGGAACTACATCTACATTAAGAGAAGTATGCACTGGTTTACATTAAGCTCCTTTCTTGGGCTCAATTCTCAGTACTTTTCAATGCTTTCATAAATGATCAAGATGAGGAAACAGAAGAAGAACACCATATTTGCAGATGTATCAAGCTGGCGGGAATAAATGAACACTTTAGAAGACAGACTCAAGATCCAGCAGAATTTAGACAGCTTTGAACACTGGACCCTATCCAACAAAATGAAATTCACTGGTGAGACAAGTGTGGTTTTACACTTACGTAAGAAAAAGCTGCCTTCCAATATTTGAGAAGCTGTCACTTTCTCCAAAGCACCTGAGGGCAAGACAAGAAGTAAAGGGTGGAAATTTATGGAAGAGAGCTCCAACCTAGAACTAAGGAGAAATTTTCTAACAGTGAGAACAATAAACCAGGGGAATGGTTTTTGCCTTTAGAAATTGTGGGTGCCCCATCATTGGAGGTTCTTAAGAAGAGATTGGACAGGTATTTGTCTGGAATAGCGTAGGATCTCCTGCTTAAGCAGGGGACTAGACTAGAATACCTCCAAGGTCCCTTCCAACTCTGTTATTTTGTTCTGTTCTTGGCTTTTCCTTCTGATATTTTTTTTCCCGCAACTCGGTATTTGTTTCTAGGGTTGTTAAGTGACCTCAGTTGCCAGGGACTTGAGGTTTCTGGGGGATAACAGGCTATCTCTGTTAGTCTATATTCTAAACCTGAGAATGGGGAAAGAAAAGGCCTCGGATTTTGACTATCAAGATGTATAAGATGATAGTATAGAGAGGTGAATGTTATGGGGGGATCTATCTCAAATCTCTCTTTCTGATTTCAACTTCTGAGTCTAGAAAACTAATTCAATTGCATAGTTCAACAAAAGACAGAATTTGTCAAGCTACTGAGGTTTTAATAGCTGCCAGCTGATGAAAGGTTGTAAGCTGTAATCAGTATGCTGATGAATATAAGGCAAGGCAGATGCAATGATGCTGATTCATTGCATCTATTGTATAACTCTTTTAAGACTCTGATGGGAGGTGTATACCAGTGGGGGGTTCCGGGCAGTACACACCGATACAGGTGTAAAAGTGGCAGCTGGGATCAACAGCTACCGTACCAGAATGGTGTTTCCATTGGGCCCCCTTGTTCCTTACCTCTTTTTAAGCTAGTGGACCATTTGTGCACGCGCGCACAGCGCACAGCGCACAGCACCTGTACAACTTCCACCGAGCAGCTGAAGCGTCGCAGGCAGTGGCATGCACACACGTGTGCAGTGTGCATGCACAAGGTAGACACCCAGCCCTGTCGCAGCATACCAGTTGTGATGGGATCCGGAACCCACCACTGGTCCATGCAAGCTGGCAATTAGAGGGCGTTTCTCTCTCTCAATTCTCTCCTTGTGTCTGTAGTGAATGGGAAGGGATTTAATCTCCTGCATGTATTTGCCTTTATATATTTGTAGATAAACCACTGCTAATTGTCTAAAGCTGTGTGCCGTGTTTGTGCTCCTGGGTTTCTTACATAATTCTAGTCACACTGCCAAAACTCTGACAGAATTATCCATAGAGAAGCTGAAAAAAACCATTATATAGAAGAACACATGACCACTGGAACAATTTTTTTTTAAAAAAAACCCATCTCTTTTATTTCCCTTTCTACCCTGCATGGAATTGCAATGGGAAAGGACCCACAGAAGCTCCCAAAGCCTCATAATGACACAGCAAAGAGATTTGAGTAATCTTTCAAGGAGAAAAGAGAGCAACCAGATAATTTTAGAGACATGCTAGAAACTTTCAAGAAGAGAAAGGGCTACAATAATTCCAGCATGCACTGTCCTTAATGTAGCAAGCTGTGCCTTGCAAATGGAGCACACAATTACAATGAGCCTGTTTGACAAATGTCTCGGCAGTGGCTACCAGGGTCCAACTGTGTGACCTTTCCTAAAGCAAAAAAAAGATGCAACAGCGAGAATGCTGTTGCTTGTGAAATGGGACCCTGGACAAAAAAAACCCCAAAATTAAAGGAGATTAAATTTAAAAAAAAAATGAAAGGAAAAAGGAAGGCCAAAAGGAAAGCAAAAGGACCATAAGCTAAAGATCAATACTAATCAATGCTAACATTATGTTGATGGATAACAAACTGAAGAAATTCATAGGGGTTGTTGGAATAAATGTCCATCTGGATTCAGTTCCAAATGGGAAGAAAGACACTGGAAACATGGAGGCTGTTTGGAAAGATGGTTTAATGGTGGACAGGATCACATCCCTTGGAGCTTTTGGATGAAAGGGAAAGAGATGTTGAGAGTCGCTGGGTTTTATGCCATCTCTGGGCTTTGAACTTCCTGCGGCACAGGAAGAGTATCCTGATTGGTTGCTATTAAAGGTCATAGCTAGTTTTGTAGGATGTATGCTAAGTTTGGTTGAAACTTGGTGGGAGATGCAATGAAGGGCAATGAAATGGCTCTGCCCCTTCAGGGTAGATCATTGTTATGTAGAATAGACTGGCTCAGGCCTTAAAGGCCCGTTGACAAAGGTAGGGGCAGGGCTATTACTGTAAGAGTGAGTCTGTTTCTTGCTAAAACATGTTTCTCCATTTCTCATCCAGGGAAATATAATATTCTGCCTTTTGAATATTTCCTAGGATATTTCATTTTTCTAGTAGAGGAGTGGTGCTAACTTTCTTCAGTCCTTTTACCAAATATTTACAGTAGTTTCTTTTGGGGACTCTTTTCAGAAGCTTAGTTTTGAAACAATTTTCAGCAATGCTAGTAAAGCTGTGAAGTGACATATAGCTATTTCTTAGCATGTTTCAACATTATCGCTAAAGTAAACCAACTTGTGCTTCAATGTAATGAGTCCTGGTCTCTAGTTCAAGTATAACCTGCAGAGAATTTTTTTTTCAATGAATTATTGTCAGTGGTAGGATATTTCAGAACACAAAATCTAGAATTTTGCTTCCATGGCAAGCACTAGACACTTCAAGCTGAGGAATAAAATCTATTTGTATGTGTGAGAATCTTCTAGGTGCCTTTTTGGAGGACCATGGGGGCAGCATATGACAAATGATCACCCCCACATATTTCCCAGGAGGTAGGTTAAGGTGGCGCAGTGGTTAAATGCAGCACTGCAGGCTACTGCTAGATCAGCAGGTCAGCGGTTCAAATCTCACTGGCTCAGGGTTGACTCAGCCTTCCATCCTTCCGAGGTGGGTAAAATGAGGACCCAGATTGTTGGGGGCAATATGCTGACTCTCTGTAAACCGCTTAGAGAGGCCTGAAAGGCCTATGAAGCGGTATATAAGTCTACTGCTAAAAGGTTTTTGCTTGTGGGTTGGTAGAGCACATGGCATAATAGTTCTGTGAGCTAACATAGCAGGTGTAAATGGCAGGCTTCCCACACTTGAGCAGATGGGATAGGAAGACAACTTACAAGTAGAGCATTTTGCACAACTGTGGGGCAAGTAGGCCACTCTGAGTCTCAGGTGTGAGTTGTTTGATGTGACAAGATGGAGGGGACCCATTTGTATTTGTCTGTCAATTTTGAAAATTGGAGGCACCTGCTCCAGTGGTGCCAGGAATGAGGAGGAGAGGGATGAAAAAGAGATGTCAAATTTTGTGTTCATGTGCAAGGCAGTATGGTGAAATATAATGCAAAATATTTGCCATTGTGCTGTTCTGCTTTCTTTAATCTGATCAGTCTTCCAACTCTGCCTCCTTGCATTAATTGGCTTCAGCTCCAAAGGGAGCCTTTAATCCTCAAGCTGATCAGCATTTTAAAAACAATCTTCCTGTAGTCTATTTGATGAAGTTTTAACTGTGCGGCCAGTTTGTTGAGGAGGCAAGATGCCATCCCATCAACTTGGCCCCATCAAACACTGACCTTTCTGTGCACCAACCTCCTTGCTGAAATGTCAAAATCTACAGAAAATAGCAGGGGGCTTGTTTAATCAAGTTGGTAGGATTTAAAAACAAAACAAAACTCTGGTTTTGGACCTTGGTGTATTCCATTGAACTTTAACATGGTCTCTCTGTGAAAACAGACCTGGAATGTTGCATAAAAACAGTCACTGTAGTTTGTCAGATATAATTTATGGATTAGCCTGTTGTGGTAAATTATGGCTCATTTGAAGTGTCATGGTTACGCAAACCCATGGCTTACCCAGTGTGAATTTATGACTGCGGTGGAAATTTTTGTTGTGGACAAATATTAGATGTTTTTTTATTTGTAAAGCTATCAATATTCTTTAAGAGGCACACTTGTAACTTTCTCTCTGCCTACATTTGGGAGCTGAGAAAGCTGGATCTCCCTGCTATGCTGTTTAAATATTTTTTTATATTCTCTCTCTCTCTTCCTCTCTCTCCATCTCCTGCCCTCTCTCCCTCTCCCCTCTCTCTTCCTCCACACACGCACACACACAGACAGACACAGCAAATCTTAATTCATATTGAATTGAATTGAATTTGAATTTATTGCATTTATATGCCGCCCTATTCCCGGAGGGACTCAGGGCGGCTCACAATTCAAAGGGAGGGAAATGCAGACAAGGGAAAAAAAACAACAGCACAACCAACAACTACAGAAAGAATTTAAAAACTATCAACAGCCACACAGTTCGAGTGGGGATGGGAACTCGTCAGCCCCAGGCCTGTCGGAACAGCCAAGTTTTAAGGGCTTTGCGGAAGGCTTGAAGGGTGGTGAGGGTCCGAATCTCCATGGGGAGCTCGTTCCAGAGGGCCGGAGCAGCCTGATACTATTTTGCTTGTTTAGGCCTCAAAGAAGGTTTGTCAGCACTGTAACTCCATTTCCTTCCCAGGCACACAATGCCTTCAAATTGTTTTCTACAGGGTTAATATACTATTTGTTTTTGCTCCTAATTACCAGCTTTATCAGCATGTCATATTTGTTTTTTTCCCAGCCTGGTAATTATACTCTAAATCAGCCTGACAATTGATATTGACCTTTATTTTTAGCTTTCTCTTTCCCTCTTAGAAAAGAGGAGGGATATTTATTTATAAACCACGAAAATATTCTGAGAATATTGATTGCACACCTTTAAAAAAGAAGCAGCTTGGCAGCAGGCAGCTACTCAAAGTGATCACTGACAATTAGCAAGGCACATTTTTCACTGTTGAACCTTGCCTTTGCCTTCTAATTCTATTATGACGTTGGTTTCGTTTTGCCCCAAAAGCATCCTGTTTGTGGCACAAAATCAGCGTCTGTATAATCTAACAAAAGCTGAGGATAAAATTGGATTTAGTCAGAAGCAAAGCTGTGGCATAAATGGCATCAGAAACATAAAATGTTTTTTTAAGTAACCATTAAAAAAAATTAGATCCTAATGTAATTGTAAAGTTCCTTCGTAGGGACACGACATTAGCCCTAGTGCCAGAAGCTACTTCTATTGGCATAGCAATAGCAGCAAATTCTCACTGGAAGATTTTAAGGACATGGATAAATACTGTGCATGAATTAAGAAATGTTTCATACTAAATTTTATAGGACTGGAACTGTTCGGAGTGCTTGCTTATTATCCAGGATAATCAACTGTAAAGGTGGCAAAAAATATTTATTTATTCAATTCATATGACCACCCATTTCAAACATATGACTGTCGGCAGATAAAATAAGATGAAAGCATGATAGAAAAATGAGAAAAACTTTGGGGAATAAATTTAAAAATGACACTATCAGTTCCATACAAGGAAATCCAGTACAAA
Source organism: Thamnophis sirtalis (assembly GCF_051295495.1). Classification (NCBI taxonomy): domain Eukaryota; kingdom Metazoa; phylum Chordata; class Lepidosauria; order Squamata; family Natricidae; genus Thamnophis; species Thamnophis sirtalis. The sequence goes on along the minus strand of NW_028261392.1, from coordinate 21,923,223 downwards.
ATGTTTTACAGATGGCACCTGGCACCATCAAGGTTGGCTAAAATCTCAACAAACACCTCCCCAAAATGCTGGAAATGTGAATTGGTACATGGAACATATTATCATTTATGGTGGACCTGTGAAGAGCAAAAAAAATGCCGAAATAGATGAATTAACAAAAGAAATACAAGGAAAGGAAGAATCAGAATTCTACCAAATATGGGATAAATGGTATAGGTGGATGGAGGAAAGAAACAAAAATCAATGAAAGAATATAACAACACTCAAAAATAATAGTTATGAGTAAAATAAGAGGGTTAAGAATGGTGAAATCTAAATGAAATATGATAGAAGGGGAAATAATACAATGTGAGCGATATCGATTGATGATTGCTAAGATAAAAACAGGAAGTTCCTGTTCGCACTGTATTGTATAAATGTGGTGTATGTCTAATTTTTGTGTGTGTGTATTTTACATGTTTGTTAATAAAAATCTTTAAAAAAAAGAAAAGAAAAATGAGAAAAACTGAGGATCAAGATAAAATACATGAACTACGCAAAAAAGCAAGAATGGTTGCGTAAAGTTTAACTTTGGAGGAAAGGAGCAGAGGTGGATTTCACATAAGTTTACCACTGGTTTGCATGCTCGCTTCATGAATACACAAACCTTCTGTGCATTTGCTTTGCTCGTGTGCGTGACTTGCACACATATGTGTGGCTTAGAAAATATACCCGCAGGTCACCACTACCAGTTCACCCAAACCAGTCCGAACCAGCTGAATACCACCTCTGGAAAGGAGGGCAGATACCAAAGTCTTCTCTTGAGAACCATCTAATGAATGGGACTCAGAGATTGCTTCTTCTGCTGGATGCCATAGAGCAAGTAGATACAACTGAGGAGAGATGGTATTTCATGTAATCCACCCCCATAACATAAAGGGCTTCAAATGATCTTGGACAGAAAACCAGTGCAACTTGAGACCTGCAGAGACTGTTGAAATTCCTGAATGCCCCTTGTTCAGCACAATGCAATAGTCCAATTGAGAGGTGACCGGGGGGGGGGGGGCATGAGACTATGATCAGGGCTTCTCTGTTCAGAGATGGCTGCAATTGGTACAAAAACCTTATTGGTGCAAAGGTCAATAACTTACTACAAGTGCCTTTCATCAATAATGATTGGAACTGGTCCAGGAGGAAGGAGAAATAAAATACAGCACAGTACCCTCAACCTTCAGCCCCCGGAGTTGATCCAGAAAGATACCAAGATTGATGGTATTGAAGGCCAGTGGCAAATCAAGAAGAGCTAGGATGGACACATCACCACCAGATCAACCAGGGGTCATCTAGATGAGTGATCAATGTTGGGCCCCATTCCTGGTCCTGAATCCTGATTTAAAAGGATTCCAATAATCCAGTTGCTTCAAAGTTCTCTAAAGTTGTCATGTAACTACCTTTTTCAAAACCTTCCTTGCAAAGAGAAGATTGAAACTGGACAATAACTGTCCAGAATAGTTGGGTCCAGTAATGGCCTCTTGAGGGAAGGGAGGACAATTGGCACCTTAAGAACCAACAAAATTTTCCCCCATCCCTGAAAAAGAAAAGACCATCTGCTAGTAGATAGAATTTTTACTTAAAACACTTTCCAACATTCCCAGATGTAGCATCACAGCTGCTTGTTTCACAACCTGCTTAAATTAGTACTAAATAACTTTTCCTTTGAAGGTGCCAACCACATTGTATTTGTGCAGTGTTCTGAACAGAAAAGCTAGGTCATAATAATGTTTTTGTCTTAGAATTGGAGATAAAAATGACTAACATATTTATGGCATTATATTTTCCTTTTCAAAAAGTGTGTATGTTGTTAAATTTTCACTATTTTAACTTGAAGTATCTTTTATAGTAACAAAAAAAGTTATACTGGCAATCAGAGCCCTTTTATTTTTTTTTAATTCAGAATACCTACTTTATGTATAAGACTCTTTTGGATCTTTAAGTCTTTTGTACTCTTCAACATCTTCATCAATGATTTGGATGAGGGAATAAATGGGGAACTCATCAAATTTGCAGATGACACCAAGATGGCAGGAATAGCCAACACTACAAAAGATAGGCTTAAGATAAAGAATGATCTTGACAAACTTGAACATTGGGTACTATCTAATACAATGAAATTCAATAGTGAAAAGAGTAAAGTTTTACATTTAGACAAGAAAAACGAAATGCACAGGTACAGTATAGATGGTACCTTGCTCAATAGTAGTAACTGTGAAAGGGATATTGGAGTCCTAGTGGACAACCATTTAAATATGAGCCAGCAGTGTGCAGCAGCTGCCAAAAAAGCCAACACAGTTCTAGGCTACATAAACAGAGGGGATAGAATCAAGATCATGTGAAATGTTAATACCACTTTATAATGCCTTGGTAAGGCCACACTTGCATTCAGTTTTGGTTGCCACGATGTAGAAAAGATGTGGAAACTCTAGAAAGAGTGCAGAGAGGAACAACAAAGATGATTAGGGGACTGGAGGCTAAAACATATGAAGAACGGTTGCAGGAACTGGATATGTTTAGTTTAATGAAAAGAAGGACTAGGGGAGAGATGATAGCAGTCTTCCAATATCTCAGAAGAGATATTGGAGTCAAACTATTCTCCAAGGCACCTGAGGATAGAACAAGAAGCAATGGGTGGAAACTGATCAAGGAGAGAAGCAACTTAGAGCTGAGGAGAAATTTCTTGACAGTTAGAACAATTAATCAGTGGAATAACTTGCCTCCAGAAACTGTGAATACCCCAACACTGGAAGTCTTTAAGAAGATGTTGGATAGCCATTTGTCTGAAATGGTATAGGGTTTCCTGCCTAGGCAGGGAGTTGGATTAGAAGACATCCAAGGTCCCTTCCAACTCTGCTATTTGTATTGTATTGAATCTTAGGAATATTTTTTAAAAAACCCAGACATCCTGTAAGCTCTTGTGTCATTTCACAGATATTTACATGCCTAACTTAAAAGATTGTGCAGGTTGTGTGAGAAAGGCCTGTGCTGGGTGAACACAGAGGGGCTGGGAAAGTTGCACAGATAGGAAAAATTGACCTAAGTAACTTGTGATGTTCTCTGCCAGGCAGCCTCCCCATTGCCAGCTTCCCACAAAGACTTTGCTTCTGGAAAGCTGGCAGGGAATGTCAGCAATTTTGATCAAATTCACACTTCCTGCCAGCTTCCCCATTGACTTGGGGCAGGGGTCGGCAACCTTAAACACACAAAGGTCCTAACCAGAAGCCCTCCACCTGTTCAATTCTCCCATCAGAGTTTCCTCCTAGTGCAGCATCCTTTTAACTCTGCTGACCGGAAGTCAGATCCCCTACTATAAAGTCTCCTCCTAGTGTGACATCCTTTTCCTCTGCTTATCTGAACTGAAAGCCCTATCAATTGTGGAGTCGACTAGCGACAGGGAGCTGCAGAAGAGGGATGAAAGAGCCACATGCAGCTCCAGAGCTGCAGGTTGCTGACAGCTGGCTTGGGGGAAGCTATCAGGGAACAAGTTACTGGAGCTAACTGCAGCAGTGTGGTGGCTACAACTTTCCCCAAACATGAGTAATGTGTGTGGCAGGCACAACATTCCCACCTGAGTAATGGGTCTTAATGTTCTGTAAATTAGCCAATTTTAGATACCTTGTTTCAAAAATGGCTGCTCTATGACACATCATTTTGTCCAATTTAAAAGTTACAAAAAGACAAAGGAGTATTTGTTGTATATAGATAACTTGTTTTCAACATTGAAAACAAGTTACCTTGAAAATAGATAAACAAGTTATCTCGAAAATAGACGTCTGGTATTTCCCTGCCAGTCCATTTCCAGGGGAAAACACAAGAACTTAAAATAGTCTAAACTTGTCTGCAAAAGATTAAAATAATTGTCTTTTGGAAACTCTTTTGGCTGACTATGGGTCCAGCTATTAAGTTACTATTATTTCAAGAGTGTGACTGCCTTATTTATTCAAAGGCATATCCAACTTTGGCTGCTATCAGCTGAAAGTCACCAAGAAGTTACTATATTGGTGTCAGTTCTTTTCATTATAAGCATATGGAGACAGTGCCAACAAAATTTAAATTAGTCCTATAAATCTGTTTCGGATATTCTTCCTTTCCATTCTTTTTATGTGTAACTGTCAATAGTGTGTCATTTTCTTCTTCTTTACTAAAACAAACTTGTCAAAACCTATGAGACATTTTGAAAGAAGCAAGACAAAAAGAGAGAGTGGAGGGGGGTGGCGAGAGATCTCTGATTAGCAATATTTCCAGATGAAATTATAGACATCTCTTGGCAAACAAATAAATTTTGCATAAAGTAGATCTTATTCATATGAAAAAAAAAATCCACTGAGGGATCTAAGGAGATTAGCAGCATTGAACAGAGGAGATTTACACACATCCGTTGTTTACAATTTAAACCCCATTGATTTATTTGAACCAAACTTACCATTCTTTCCAGTCAATGGGGTCCTAAATTAACTGACAAGTTAATAAAAGATGTTCTACCTCCTTCAGATTTCAAATTGCAAATGTCTCAAATGCAGCAATTAATTACTTCTGCTAAACCTCTCTTTTCCAGTAGAGAATACCCATGGAATACCATCATGGACAGTGGTGGGTTATGGCCAATAGGCCCCAGTACGGGCATACTGGTGCCTGCTGGTAGCGCGCACGCACATGGTGGAAGCCTGGCCCCGTTGCAGCATACTGGTTGCAATGGGATCCGGAACCCACCACTGATCATGGGTATTAGGGTACTATACATAAGACAGTTTAATTTAAGATGTTTCAGATTTCAAACTTGGAAGTTAAATAGAATTTCAGGGTCATTACTCAAAAGCATATTGATATATTTTTTATGTAGCAATGTATACAAATATCAAGGATTTGTCTTATTGGAAAACAGTGACTACTTTGACCAATGAAGAATAAGAGTGATACTCTTTCATTTTCTATCCAAGATATCAGCAAAGATTTATAAATGTTTATATGCATATTATAAACTGTTCATTCCTAACTAGCTGTAAATGTTTGTGTCTATTTCCAGGGGGGGGGGGGGAATGTAATAGTGTGAAAAGAGAGGGGAAGAGGGGAAAGAACCAAACCCTCAATGGATCATAAAAATCTCAATGGTATAAAAATGATAAATCTCAGCATGACAGCAATTCCGAAACTATTTTGGACATACCAAATAATAACGTACCCTGAAAAATGATGTACATTACTTCATAAATTTAAAATTGCAGATAAAATCAGAGTTTTGCAAAACAAATGCTATTCTTTTGGAGATTAACTTAACCAAAATGATTGAACATTGAAGCTGGTGATTGAGATATTAATTTTGCTTTAGGCATGAAGCCAGGTTGATGACGTGACCTTCAGCCAGTCAATCTCTCAAGCTCTAGGAAGGAGGTAATGGCAAAACACTTGTGAAATCTTGACAAGAACACATACTTGAAGGCAAAACCAAAATATCTTGAATCAACTAATTAAATCCTTGTTTAACTATTTTCTAACACAATATCTGAAATCTGTGTTGCATGATGCAATACATTGGAGATATGTGAGATGTTTGCTTTTTTTTTTTTTTTTTTGACATAGTGGAAAAAAACAACTGTTCAATTCCAGCTTACTTGTTGTTGTTTTTCCATTTTAAGTAAATCTATATATTCATACTTTTTCAACTGGGGCAGTGATCTTTCTTAGTGTCTTATTTATTTATGTATGTAATCTTGTTGTTTTTTTTTACAACTAGACACAAGGACAGTTTTCCCCGAATGCCATCACTTTGCTAAACAACTAATTCCCATGACACTGTCAAAGTATTTACTGTATTACTATTATTCTCACTCTTCTTATTACCTATCTCCTCCCACTTATGACTATAACCATGTTGCTTGTATTTTTACTTTATATTGCTCTGTTTGTTTCCTAGTATGATTTGGTTGCTTATTAGTAACCTATGACTATCATTAAGTGTTGTATCTTATAATTCTTGATGAATGTGTTTTTTTTTCTTTCTTCTCATTTTATGTACACTGAGAGCATATGCACCAAAGACAAATTCCTTGAGTGTCCAATCACACATTCGCCAATAAATAATTCTAATCTTTTTTATTGGAAATCTACTACATCATCATGTGGTTAAGGATTACTGACATATCCTGGATACCCACTTGTATCTTCTTGAACATCAATTTAATTTGAATCTGAATCTCAACAGTCTTTGTGTAATTTTTATTTCTTTTCTTCAACAGCAGTATTTGTTGTCAGTATCAAATGTTTATTGCACATTGCAATAAATCTGGTCTGATGAAAAGCTGCATTTTTAAATCTGGCAAAATATGAATTGGATATTTTTGTTGCATCAACTTCACTACTTGAAAGCTACTCTTTTTTGCAATACAATTTATAACTGAGTAGGAATTTAAACCCACATATCTTTAATGAAAAGATGACGAAGTAGGTTCTAAATCATAATCTGATACATAATCATTGAAAAGGTACAGTGCCATTTTAAAAATATAAGTAAAGGTTAAGGTAAGGCAAAGATTTCCTCACACATATGTGCTAGTCGTTCCTGACTCTAGAGGGGGGGTGCTCATCTCCGTTTCAAAGCCAAAGAGCCAGCACTGTCCAAAGATGTCTCCGTGGTCATATGGCTGGCATGACTAAATGGCAAAGGCACAAGGAACGCTGTTACCTTCCTACCAAAGGTGGTTCCTATTTTTCTACTTGCACTTTTTTTTTACATGCTTTTGAACTGCTAGGTTGGCAGAAGCTGGGACAAGTAACGGGAGCTCTCTCCATTACGCGGCGCTAGGGATTCGAATTGCTGAACTGCTGACCTTTCTGATCAACAAGCTCAGTGTCTTAGCCACTGAGCCACCTAAAGTAAAGGTTAAAATATAATAAATAGCACGGGTTTTGACATTACTTCAATTCCAGTATATGCCACCTATAAAAATTATATGGGTGAATATAATATATTGTATGGACATTACCAATCTATGGCATTTCCCAAAACAACTATAGTTATCTGCATTAAAGACATGCCATAATTATGGGTTGTTGCAAAATTCTCAAAGCACAAGAGGAAGAATCTGATGGGAAAAAAAACACTAGAAGAAAAGGGCAGGCAGATTTATTTTTCTGCTGAATGTTGCCTTAATTAGGATATCTCTAAATAATCCACTTTCCTACTTTATTATGATTGGAATCCATCTATAAAATGACAGGCCCTTGAGAGAAAGACTGGGTGGTGGAATATAACAATGGACTTATTTTTAAATTCTTGGCATATTTTTACCTCTCAACTTTATGCCCTCTGATATGAATATAAATTATTTAATCAGATTTCCATTTTTATAATCTCATTTTAGACCTCTCGGCAAAAAGAAAAATGGAAAATGGAATCTTTTTGAAAGCGGGAGGCACAATATTCCCTATGCTGTGTAAATCTACAAAATGTTGCATTAAGGATAAATGCCTCCATTTGGGCCCTGTGAAACATAAGAGCTGTGGTGGCACAGTGGTTATAAGGCAGTACTGCAGGCTACTTCTGCTGACTGCCAGCAGTTCGGCAGTTCGATTCTCACCGACTCAAAGTTGATACAGCTTTTCAGCCTTCCGAGATTGGTAAAGTGAGGATCCAGATTGTTGGGGCCAATATATTGACTCTGTAAATTGCTTAGAGAGGTCTGTAAAATACTATGAAGTGGTATAGAAGTCTAAGTGCTACTTCTATTTAGGATAACCAATTTGAGTAAGAAGTTATTTGATCCAGATTTACAATACATTATTATGTGGAGGGACCATTCACATATCCATTGAAAGGCAATGGCGTAAATCATCAGTAAAAGGTGGCATTTCTTATCTTGGCCATCTCACAAGACAATGGCTTTGAAGTGGATTGATTAGAATTTTTCTGCAGAAAAATCTGAAGCTTCTTGTGATTTATTGTGATGGGGAAATAAAAAATAACTAACATTTTTGCCTTTGAAGAGATCTGAATAATTAAATTATATCTGCAGGCACAGCCCTGGGTGGATGATGACGGCTGACAAAAAATGCAACTTAAGATAGAAGTATGAAAAGAAGTGTTTACATTTTGCTCAGAAGAACAGTGGATAGAATTGGATGAAAACTGCAGCAACATTATGCTTCTGAGATAATGAATTTATTTCTTTCTATAGCTGGAGAGAAGGTGGAAAAAAATTAAAATGAAATATGTCAGAGACAGTGCAATCCATTACAAGGATTTTTTTTTGAAAAATGGAAGCAGAAAAAGGTTTCCATTGCTTCTTCCTTCTCTTTCTCCCTCTTGGGTTTTGGGATAATTAGTTTGAAAATGTGATGGAGATCCTGTAAGGAGCAAATTTTCATTCTTGAAGTTGATTACTAAATATATATCAGTATTCTCATTTTGTTTAAATGAGTCTTGTGCACATTATATAAGGCAAGACCTGTTTCTCCACCTTGACAACTTCAATTCCCCAAATTCCTCAGCCAGCATCGGAAAGTATGGGGAAGCCAATATGGCTGGCTGGGGAATTGTGGGAATTGAAGTCCTCACATCTTAACATTGCCAATATGGAGGAGCACTGTCATTGGGAGTCAGTGAGATGCAATTTTTAAGCTCTTGCTTGAACAGTAGAAAAAGAACTTCTCACTTTTTATTTCTGAATGAAAAGCCAAGCTCAGGACTACTCTTTAAACTCAGCAAACGTGGAACAAAGTAATAATGATGCAGGGGTGGGTTGCTTTACTGGTTGGTACTGGTTTGCTGTGTGCGCGTCCATTGCATGTTGCTCGCGCATGAACAGTTGACTGAAAATTGTTCTGCGCATATGCAGAAACATGCCGGCAACAACAGAAGAGAATGGGAAACTAGTTCGGGGGGCGTGGCATGCCTGGGTCGCTCTTGGCTCTATGACCCAGGCCAAATCACCACTACGGGTTCAGCCGAATTGGGAGCAACCAACCTCTGTAATGATGGCCAGGGCAATGTCCCTCTCCCTGCCTCCATTTCTAGGAATCTGGAAATAGCTGCTGCTGGAAGTTCTGGCTTTGGGAGAATATTGGTGACTTATCTCCTTATAAGCAGCCGGGGAAAATGCAGGGGAAGGTTGTGAGGTCCTGCAGTTGTGGAGTTGTTACCAGCAGTACTTTTTGAGGAGTTACTCTCCACAGTCATCCTTGAAATTCCTGAGTTCTCTTGATGCTGCTGCTATACAGATACAAAATGATTGAAAAGAGATCCCTCCCCCAAAGAAAAACTGCTAAAACTGTGACACAATGAAGAGGGCTGAATTCCCAGGAGGGATTCCACAGGAGTACCATAAGAAGCAGTTTAGTCCAGATATCTTGTGTGAGAGAAAAAGTGGAGACAGCGCTTCCCTAACAGTTCTCAGAGTATATGCTTGATGTAGATAATAGAATGCTTTACTTGGGCAAGACTCTGTCTGTAGACATGGAACACTAAAGAAGCCTGCTTGGAAAAATCACTATGTGTATTTCTTGAGTTTTGTGGCCTGACAAACACTGGGCAGTATAAATTGATAAAGTCATACTTTGGTTAGAATCTAGAGCATTTGGTTGTAACTCCTCTTTTCCTGCTAGCTGGCTTTTTTTTAATACACAATCCTACTGTCAGCATCTTATCTAGCCTATGCATTTCCAAAATAACTCATCAGACTCTGTGAGAGTACATAACAATTTGGACAAAGCGAACTTTATAAATATCCCAATTTCTTTGAAATGGTCCACTTCAGGATCCAAGACACTGTTCAACCAATATGTTTATATAATTATTCACTGAAATATCCCCTATGTAGCAACCTCTAGACAAAACTGTCACTCATTGACATTGTGGGGGAGGTGGGAGAGGATCTTCTTACTCTGTACATGCAATGAAACAAACAGATCTTGCTGCAGCATGCAAGGTGGAAATGTGTGGCTGCTAGGTAGATGGAAAACCATAGTTTTATTTGAATTATTTTTTATTCATTTGATTTATATGCCTGTCCAGCTATCCAGTGAAACTCTGGGTTGTGGGGAAAAAAACAACAGTCAGATCAAAACAGAGGTATCAGAATTGAAAATCTCAAAACACATACCATATTTTTTTGACGCACCAAGGAATTGAAGAGGTAAATAAAAAAAAAAGTTTTTGCATTCTGCAAACCTCCCAAAATGAGCCTTTCCCCCAAAAAAAAGGCATGAATACCCTTTAGGGGGCTTGCAGAGTGCTCCTGGGAGGGGCAACCCCCCCAAAAAACAAGCAAAAACTGGCCCATTTTTTGTAAAAAAAGGGGGGCATGGATAGCCTTTAGAAAGCTTATAGAATGCTCCTGGGGAGTAGATTTCTACCCTCCCCAGCCCCCAGGAGCTCTCTGAGCTCTCTGAAAGGGGGCGGGGTTTCAGGAGGCAAAAAAAGGCTGTATTCAGTGTATAAGACGCACCCAGATTTTCAGCCTCTTTTTTTAGGGAAAAAGGTGCGTCTTATACTCTGAAAAATATGGTACATCCTAATCAAACCATATACTAACATCTTGGCCCCCAAACCTAGGGGAAGAGACAGTTCTTCCCAGCCTTCTGAAAGTAAGGTTGGGACCATCCTTATTTTGGAGATGCGGTGGGAGGTTGCCACAGAGGGCAGATACCAAGAGAGAAAAAACATACTTCATACGATCCAGAAGGTAATACTGCTTGTACACAGAAACTAGGTCTGCCAGATTATAACCATAGAGTGCTCATATCAGCATGGATTAGTATCTATTTATTAGCTATGCACCAGGGGTGTCAAACTCACGTCATCATGGTGGCTTCACATGATGTATCAGGATTTTTCCCCCTTTGCGAAATCAGGCATGGGCATGGCCAGATGTGAGGCATCAGGCCCATGGCCGGGAGTTTGACTGCCCTGCTATTCACATATATAGAATTGTGGTACTTCCATCTCTGATCACTAGCACTAAATTATAAGAGATAGAAACTCCATCCTTTAATAATTGCTATGCTACAATTACAAATATTGTCACTTGGAGCACCTTAATGAAGAATGGAAGAAATCTGAGTCATTAGTTATGATTGAACTACGCCTCTTAGGAGAACTCAGTGATATAGTCCACGATGAAAAATGTGGGAAGTTATATTCAGCAATATCTGGGAAGAACAGATCCTCCCTTCCTTCAGGAAATAATTTTAAAAAATATATCTGAAAGCCCAACGATGATGATGTAGTTCACAATGAAGGCCCTTGGCTACAAGGGCTTGCCCAAGAAAAGCCTTCGTTTCTTGTGGCTTTTTAGTGTGATAAATAGCATGAGCACAAGCAACTGCCCCTTTGCCATCTTATCACCACTGTGTAGCTTTGAACATTTTAAAAGAAGCAACTATGAGATATCTATTATGACATATTTTAAATCACAATTGGGCTTTTTGACAGTACAACTTCGTTTCATGCTAGCTGTATGCAATATTAAAAGTACAATACATCATTACCATTTTTCAAAGTATCTGTACTAATAATAAGTCCCATAGATTCCTACTTTTTCTGTGTATTTATATATAATGAAGAGATGAAGGGCTAGTAGGCTGGTCTCCTTCTAAATACCAAATGAAGATTGACACACCATTCCTATCTTAAGCGAGAAGCTTGGCAGTGCTGCTATCATTTTTGACACAGTCCAAAGGAAAGGAAACCTACTATAGCTATTCACATCCCAACAAACTTTCCTGCTAGCTAGAACGTTGACATAGATGGAAAGCTGCAAACCATAAATGACAGTGCATAGAAGCTTGAGTCTCCGGTGAAGCAACAGAAAAGAAATAGAAATCATTTTGATTACCTTAGATACCCTGTTAGCAACTTCTCTCCCCACGGTCAGCCCCTGAACGAAGGTCCTTGCCGCGATGAAAGCTCTCGTCACCTGAACCTTGAGTTTTCTGGGTACATCTCCAAAAGGCTTAAGCTGGTCTGTGTATTTGCTCACGCACTCTAGATAGTCCTCAGAGAAATGATAGTGGGGGTTTATGAGCTGGAACATTCGCTCTAATAGACGGGCCCAGAAGTCATTCAACATCTCCTCCAAGTTCACATTGCCTCCTGTGTAATATCGTTTCAGTTCTATGAAGAGGTCCTGGAATACTTCTGAATTCTGCATGTACAACATGCCGTATGTTCGTACAAACATATCATTCAAGGATCTTTCTGCGTTCTCCAGGAGCTCTCGGAAAAATTCTACACAAAGAAAGAAAGAAAGAAAGAAAAAAATAAGCATACGGATGAGGAAATAGAAAAGAACAGAATAGAATTCTTTATTGGCCAAGTGTGATTGGACACACAAGGAATTTGTCTTTGGTGACATACTCTCAGTGTGCATAAAGAAAAATAAAATAGAAGAATCTATTGAATCATAAGAATTATAAGATGCAACACTTAGTGATAGTCATAGGTTACTAATAAGCAATCAAATCACACTAGGAAACAAATAAAACAATATAAATTGTAAAGATATAAGCAACATGCTTATAGTCCTAGGTGGGAAGACATAGGAACTAGGAAGGATGAGAAGAATAATAGTAATACAGTCTTAGTAAATAATTTGACAGTGTTGTGGGAATTAGTTGTTAGCAGAGTGATGGCATTCGGGGAAAAATGTCCTTGTTGTGTCTTGTTGTTCTGGTGTAGAGTACCCTATAGCATCATTTTGAGGGTAGAGGTTGAAAGCAACAACAGCAATAATAAGAGTAGTAAGAACAGAAAAAGGCAACCTAAATGGTGAGGGGAAAAGGGGAAGGTGTGGAGATTTTTAACTTAATCTGGAACAAAAGGAAAATAGAGGGAAATTCAAGAGAAATCTATAACATGCATGTGTACAGAAATTTAAAAATGAAACATCTTTTTTTAATCCAATAATATTAGAACCCAGATTATGGTACATTTAATCTAATAATTATTATGATATTAATATTTAGGCCAATTAAAGGAAGTAATACTTCATATAAAACACAATTAAACTACGGAATACATTCTTAGAATCTTAAGATGCACTAATGAGAATTAAGAATTCAATAAATTCAGGAAGATAGGGCCACGAACAGCTATAAAATGCCTCCTATGTAAAAAAAAATACTGTAATTTTTAGCTGTTCTATAATAATTTATCCAAGCTTGACACAGCTCGTATGATAAATGTTATTAATCAAAACAAATCTACAATGGTAACAGGAAAAGATTGCAAATATAAACAAAGTGGCACCAGGGACTAAACAAAAGCTAAAATAATCGCCTAACTGGATAAAATCATTGACCTTAAAAACCTAAACTGTTCTAAAGATTTTAATCCTTAAAGATCAAAGTAAAGGGAAAACTGAATTAAGAGGATTAGATTTATGTTCTTCACATGAATACCAACAACACTGTCTCAACAATAAAAAACAGTTATTGCACAACTTCTCGCTTTAATAGATTGCTGTGTGGAAGATGCATGGTATAATATAATAATTATATTTACCTTTGTATTTTTTTTAAAAAAAAATCTGATAACTCTACAATACTTAGCTTTGCTCCTATTGGGGAAGGTAAATACTGGTATATATTGCAAAAGAGTTTTAGATTTGAACTGCAAAGTGTTTCCTTAGAAAACATTAAAATAGAAGCTGCTGGATTCCTCATGAGATAACAAAATCAAATAGTCATAGCTTTAAATGCTAAATATGTTTTAAGGAGACTGGTATAAAAGTTTCATTTATACTTCAAAGACTGATTCAGTGTTTAAGCTCTGAAAGTAGAGTAAATCTTATTCCTTAGATACTGAAAGTAGAATAATTCTACTCCTTTAGCATTTTGAGTACTAAATAAGTAGTCAATTGAGTACTAACTATAAAAGATGTGGTGGGGCAGTGGTTAGAATGCAGTACTGCAGGCTAACTCACTGCCGACTGCTAGCAGTTTGATTCTCACTTCCTCAAGGTAGACTCAGCCTTCTATCCTTCTAGGATAGGATCTAGATTGTTGGGGACAATATGCTGACCCTGCAAACTGCTTAAAGACGGCTGTAAAGCACTATGAAGCGGTATATAAGTCTAAGTGCTATTGCTATTGCTAAATATGAGGGAATTATTTAGATAATGGCATACCCACATCAACCAGCCAAAAACTGAGGAACTGTTCACACTACTTATATATTGCGTCCTAAAGATCTAGTTTTCTTAAGAGCTAAAGTAATTTCTCTTTGGACTTTATCCAATGTCATCAAAACTGCAACTGTTTAGAACTTCCTTTAATAATCATATTTTTAAATATAAATTTTCCAGAAGCTGGTTGGCAGATGCCATGCTGGAGGCAACCATAACTGGAGCCAAAATCAGCTCCCCACCCTGCTCACCAAATGCATTTCATTCATTAGATAGGAAACTTCCTTATTTTAAATATCTACCTTTTGAACATCCACTTCTACAAATATCAAATATGTTCCCACAAGGTCAGGATAAAAATATATATAATTCATAGAGTAAATGAAAGATCCAGTAGTGCATGGCCACTCTGCAAATTTAAATCTGCACAAAGAAGTGGTTGTAAATCTGTTCCCCTTCTTATGCATTGGACTGGAACGCCTCTTCTGCCAGACAATTTATTGCAATGTATTCCTACATTTTCAAAATACTAGGAAAGACTAATTTAAGGATGATGTTTGAAAATAACAACAACAAAAACAACAACAACAACAACCCAGGATCCTTGAGAACATTTTTAACTGTTTGCCTTTTTTATTTAATAAGTTGGAATTTTTTAACTGGAGCCACACATGTGAACCATGAAATAAACCATCACAACTGAGTCAATTCAGGGATTGCTATAAAGTTCCACTTCCTTTTGGAAGTGGAATTATGGCTCCATAGTTATGTTGTAGGAAGTACTATGTAGCGTTATTGACATACATAGTGGATTACAGTCTATATTTTGTTTTATTCACTTTAAAAGTTTTTGTAGCAGCTATGTTTGTGTTCTTTTCATCTGAATTTATTACATTAAAAAAAGGAGGAAAGGAAATCCAGTTAGCAATTCTATACTCATTTGTCTTCACACGTTAAATTCAGTGAAATGTCTAAGCAAAGATGGTAAGATTGTTGATTCTGTGGAATATAAAGACCCTATAAAAATTACTCTCCTATAAATATCACCCACTCTCCCTCCCACCCTCCCTCCCTCCCTCCCTGTGTTTGATTGTGTATAGATAGCTCTCTATATACCACATATATATATATTTACAAACAGCCAGATGTGGGCTTCAAAAATTTCAGCAACGGGTTCTCTGCCCAGGTTCTGGGTGGGTGGGGCCCTGGTGGGCATGGTCTAGTCGGCTTTCTGCACCATGGCAGGGAGGCTGTTTTCACCTTACCACAGGCTCCATAGGCTTTCCTTGAGCCTCTGGGAAGGTGAAAACTGCTTCCCTCAGGCTACGGAGGCCCTCCGGAGGTTGGAAACCCCCGTTTCCAGCCTTCCAGAACTTCTGGGAGGCCTGTTTTTTCCCCTCACAGGGCCCCTGCAAGGGCCCTGCACTTATCTCCCATCCAAAATGGGCTGCATGGAGACTCCTGGGAGGAGTGGGGTGGGGTGGGCGGGGCCAGCCAGGGGTGAAATTTGGAACCATTAGCTATAGGTTCTCCCAAATCCAGCCAAACCCATAGCAGCCCACCCCTGCAAACAGCTATACATTCCCACACACAGCTTCTTACCTATACACATACATCTTAAATCCTCCCTCCCTCCCTCTCTCCCTCTCATCTCTAGCTTTCTTTTTCTGTAACCACAAAAGGATAATGGAAAACAAGAATTACACTATTGTAACTTCACGAAGAAGCAGGAGGCACACAGGTAACTGTAACCATTTAATCAACAGTAACTTTGTAACAAGTAACAGAGAGTAGACCGGGCTGGACGCGCGGTAACTTTGTAACAAGTAACAGAGAGTAGACCGGGCTGGACGCACGGTAGACAGGAATGTATTAACAGTAGACCGGGAGGTCTGAACAGTAGACCGGGAGGTCTGAACAGTAGACCGGTATCGTCGGCGGTTACGGAGTAGATCGGGTGGCAGTTGGAAATAGCCTGCCTTTTATACTCCAGCAGACTCGCGCTTGACAGCTCAGCAACTGACAGGCGCGTCTGATTGGCTAAGACGCGCCTGGCTGCTACCGAGCTGTCATTCGCAAGTGCGAGGACTTGCTTATGCTATATAACATACACAAATTTACAAATGGTCCTTGCTTAATGACTGGCTTGTTCAGTGAAATAAATCTTGAGAAAAAAATGGTATCTATTAATGCAATGTTAACTTGTAGCCCATCTTCACCCTCTTGCCTCAAATCCTATAAAATACTAAGTGCCAACTAATTGCAGACTTGTTTCTGTATTAAGAAAAAAAAAAGAAGAAGAAAAAAATCAACAGAATGTAGTAATTTTATTGTCCCCTACATGGCCATAAATGTTAAGTGCTGCTGTTTTTACCAAGCATATAATTAAGTGTGTGTTCCCATTAAGCAATATAATATTAGGCTTCATTATGAAATTACACTGTTCAGTTAGTTTAGTATCTAAAATACAGTTGTCACTTTTAGTTATACAGGTATAATTTCATTAGGCACCTGTTACTTTCCTAGACAGCTAAATAGTACTTAATTCATATTTGCTTTTTAACTAGCAAGTAAAGCTGCATTTTAATTAGTAGAAACCCTTCACCCCAGAGATAACCATGGTGATAATGTCCAATTAATTAATATTATGTTATGATGCCGCATGTTCTAGATCAATAAAACAGAATAATGAAGTATAAGGTCAGAGATTATATTTCTGAATATTAATCTATTATAAAAATGAAAAAAAAAAGCAAGGGAAGTAGAATAAGGTAGATTTGTTTTACAGATATTAGGAGGGGAAAAAGTATGCTTAAAAACCTGTAATCGGAAAGCAGTGTGTAGTCAAAAGCATGTATCTCTTATTTAGCTATTCTACCCCTAAGCTCTTGTTTACTTTAAACATGTGAAAGTAACACATCACACAAACCATCTCATTTACATAGACCATTGTGTATTTAAATAGAGAAGGCGGATTAAATGCAAATATTTGCCAAATTTGACAGATGAAAACAGTAACACTGTTAGTGACTACCCTATTTCCAAGCATGACTCAGCCACTGAATACTCTGCTAAGCATTTTTTTTTTTAATGCAAGCCACCTTTCTCTTTGAGAAATCCACACAAAGTGCCATGTTTTTAGGGAACATTCAAGGGAACTTGCAGGAACAAGTCAGGTTTAGCCATTTGTGTTAGCATGCAACAACCGCCTGGTTGCATTGCATAATGACTACAATCTCTGCAGCCATAAACAGGGGTGGGCTTCAAAATTTTTAGCAAGGGGTTCTCTGCCTGGTTGCTGGGTTGGTGTGGCCATGGTGGGCATGGCCTGGCTGGCCTCTTGCACCATGGTGGTGTCTGTGTGTTTGCCCTCCCTGGGCTCCAGAGGCTTCCCTTGAGCCTCCGGGATGGTAAAAATGCCCCCCCCAGGCTCCGGAGGCCCTCTGAAGGCCATTTCCTGCCTTTCCAAACTTCCAGTAGGCCCGTTTTTGCCCTCCCTGAGCCTCCATACTCACCCTGCACACACCTGCATCCAAAACGGGCTCTGTGACGAGTCCTGGGAAGGGCAAGGTGGGATGGGTGGGGTCAGCCAGGAGTGGAATTTGGGGGCTCTCCAAACTGCACAGAATCTTAGTTAGAGGTTCTCCTGAACCCCTGCGAACCCCCAGCTGCCCACCCCTGGCCATAACCAGAAGTTGTGGGTACTTCTCATTTACATGTATGCAAACTATGGTCAGATTGGATTACACCATTCCAGAGAAATGCTTTAAAAACATTCAAAAATGTTTTTCTGATCTATTTTCTAATTAATTGTCTTGTTTTTCAAACTGCCATATGCCACAAACTCCTCTGGAAACAGCAATTCAAATTGTGCAGAATCTCCCCACCACAATGCTTATTTTTCTACGATCTAGTGGTGTGATGTTATGTAAAAACCCAAGGCTTAATTAAAATAAATGTTCTTGGGTTCTAGGAAGTGATCAAGGCAACAGACAGCCAACTTTCTAGCATATTTTAAATAACTGCTTCTCTGTTTTTTGTTTTTAAATAGTGTATTTTTAGATTTGCAGTTAATCAATTCTTTTTTCCCCATCAAGTTTTTATTTTATTTTATAACATATAAAAATTCAATTTTCAATTAAACAGTGTGCTGTCTGGGTACAAATAATTTTAGGAAATAGTAATCAGAATATTTAGAAGTGTTCATTGCATTAATATTGATTCTATAATAATAGTGACAATAATAATGTTATTTAATTTTAGTTAATTGATTCATATTGCAGATTAGAGATGTTCTATTTTTAACACTTTCGTCCAATGTAATTTTTTATCAGAGGGCTGGATATCCTCCCCCTCCCAAAAAAAGGTGAGGTTTTCAATATTTAGTAATTTACATACAGTGTGAAGCATGCAGTCTATCCAGCATTGGGCGTCTTCAGAGTAACCATTTATTGAAAATGTAGAGAGACTTGAAAATTCTTCAAGATTTTTTTAGTTTTATTTAGTTAGTGGCAACACTACATGGCCCCTGAAGTAGTCAAGCAGCCTATGAATTTGGTAATTTGGAAGAAAGCCAATTGAAGGAATTAAATTTAGAAAAAAATCCAATTATTCAGAAAGAACCAGGAAGAACCAGGAATAGGATCCAGTCAGGAGTCAAGAATAACAATCTCTCTTGGACCAGACCGAGTTGAAAACTGGGGCCAGAGAGGGAGGGAGAGAGGGAGAGGGGGAGAGAGAGAGGGAGAGAGGGAGGGAGGGGGAGGGAGGGAGGGAGGGAGAGAGAGAGAGAGAGGGAGGGAGAGAGAGAGAGAGAGAGAGAGAGAGAGAGAGAGACAGAGACAGAGACAGAGACAGAGAGACAGAGACAGAGACAGAGACAGAGAGAGAGAGAGAGAGGCATAGCTAAACAAAAATGACTGTCTCTGGACCAATCAGGACATGATAATCCTATCCCTGGCCCCTCCCGGAGTATACCCTGGAGAAAATATGCTTTTCTGAGGTTTACCTTCTCATAGTAGAGAGAAAAAGAAAAGTAGAATTTAGAATTTATTTAGAATTTATTTGTTATTTATAGGCCGCCCTTTTCCCTGAGGGGACTCAGGGCGGCTTACAGTTCATGGGAAGGGGGGTGCAAGATAAAACATAAGACAGTGCGTAAATAAAAATAAAACAATAAAACACAACTTTCATTCAACATTCGGGTGGGGCGGATTAGAATTAGTGGGACGGATTAGAATTAGTAGTAGTAGGAAAATGCTTTATTCTTTTTGCAAGAAACAGGTGGAAATTATGGAGCATGGAAGTGTAGGAGATCCTGGGAGGGTCAACATTTTAATCAAGAAAGGCAATAAGTAAACAAGAATCTGTTTCCAGATTTTCTGTTCTTGCCCTGGTACTAATGGGATATACAGTATGATCCAGGTGAATCATCTGGAGCTTTATCTCTAGACTGGAATGCTCAGCCGAATGCTCCTAAAATTACTAGCATTTCAAGCAGGTGACATAGTGTTTTGGGCCTGATAAACAGTGCACTTTTAACTGGGAAAGAAGAGTAATATTCTGGATTAGTTAAACTATTGCAGAAGTTTAATGTCTCCAGGGATATATCTCTGGTTTTTTTGGGTGGGTGGGTGGGTGGGTAGGGGTGTTGCCATGGGAATTCAGAGATCCAGAGGATGAGTTTGGAGAGGTTTTTCCCCCCAAAAAATCTGTTTGTTTACCTAAGCTTCTTCTTCTTAATGACTGATGTAATGAGTTGCCTTCTTCTGGCCTCAACTGCTGCATTCAGTTATCATCAAACACAGCTATCAGCTGGGCTTCTAATCTTGCTCTGATGAATGGAACACTAACCTTTCACAGGATTAGAGACACAAGGTGCTCTGGAGATAATAACATTCAAATAGGTTTATTTCAAAGGGCAACTCAATCCTGATTTTGTTCATGGGTCAGTTGACAGTTCGTTTGCTGATGTGGGGAGGGGATGTGGCTGGGCGTGTGTCCTTCCAATCCTGACTTCTGAGCCAATACCCCAACTCTATCAAATTAGGAAAGAACTGAGGAGAAACAGATCATTCAATTGTCGGCCTCTGACATTTTCAAAAGTTTCCAGCCTGTCTCATTATCACACTGACTCCACTTAGGCTCATTTAAATTAGAATAGATTTTCACTGACCTGTAACTTATTGGATATAATTTTATCTATTCATGGTTAATATTTAACTGGTCTGCGATGTCTATACCTGAGTATAATTGCACTCTACAAAATACAGTATAAAAAGACTAAATGCTTTCTCTGAAAAAGCTGTGCAAAAAGCTTGCCTTAAAATATATGTTTTAAAAAATTGAATATTTTTTTCCTCAAGTACTTATTTTTAAAATTATGTCCTGATTAGTAAAGGTAAAGGTTCCTCTCAGACATATGTGCTAGTCATTCCCAACTCTAGGGGGCGGTGCACATCTCTGTTTCAAAGCCAAAGAGCCAGTGATGTCCGAAGACGTCTCCGTGGACATGTGTCCGGCTTAATTAAATGCCAAAGGTGCATGGAATGCTGTTACCTTCCCACCAAAGGTGGTTCCTATTTTTCTACTTGGATTTTTACATGCTTTCGAACTGCTAGGTTGGCAGAAGCTGGGACAAGTAACGGGAACTCACTCTATTACGCAGAGCTAGGGATACTCTACGAGGTAGAGTAGCATGCATAAATTGTTTCACATATCTTTGCATGGTTTGGAAAAGGTGCCAAACTTTTTTTAACCATTCAAAATATCGTGAGGCTTTGAGCCATTCTTACAATCATTCAGAAGGTCCCTTTTCTACAATTTGGAAGTAGAGCCTGCTTGCAGCATAGTGAAATGTACCATCTCTAGGAAGGCCACACCACAATCGGTTGGGTGTCCCCACCAGTTGTTGCAGAAAAATACAACAGTACGTGGAACAATTTATATATGCTACCAGTACCTGTAGCCACTTGGACAAATGGCCTCAGCAGCTTTCTGAGCCTGTAGGCCCTGTAAAAACTAAACCAGGCCTCCTGTCTTGTGGCAGCTTTCTGCACAGTAGCCCTCTAGTAGTTGTCCTGGGTCCTCCAGCCCGTGTACTGTCTGCCTCCTATGGTATCCTCTACCACCTGGGCAGTGGCGGGATTCAAATAATTTAAGAACCGGTTCTCTGTCCTAATGACCAGGTGGGTAGGTGGGGCTTAGTGGTCATGTGACCATGTGGGCGTGGCTAACTCAACATTATTCAGGTTGATGGGCGCTTCGCCTTAGCTGTGACAATGTAATCAGGGCTAACTGCAGAGGCAGTTTCTTTAAGCAGGGCAATAAAGATTAAGCTAGAAACAACACCAGAATGTTTCCTTCCTGCCTTCCTTACAGGATTAGCCCTGTGAAGTGGGAAAAAAAACAAAAGAAGATTTCTTCCAAAAACCGGTTCTCTGAACCTTTTAGAAAGTTAAGAACCAGTTCTCCCGAATAGGTGCAGACTGGCTGAATCCCACCACTGCACCTGAGGCACCTCCATGCCTTACTTAACAACTCCCACAATTGCTTAAATATCAAACTGGGAGAACCATGATTGTGGCTGTTGAGCAAAGTAGTCATATGGCATCACACTTAATCACCACTTCACTCAATGACAGAAGATTCCAGGCTCAATTGTGGTTGTAAGTTGAGAACTAATAGATGAGTAGAGTAGAGTAGAGTAGAGTAGAGTAGAGTAGAGTAGAGTAGAGTAGAGTAGAGTAGAGTAGAAGAATAGAATAGAATAGAATAGAATAGAATAGAATAGAATAGAATAGAATAGAATTAGCCATCCTGTCAACACTGGAATGCTCCATCCTCTTATTATTGAGTGAAATCATCACATATGAAAACCTTATTTCCAGGCACATAATAACAGTGGCATATTTATGAGGTGCTATAAAACAGGCTCTCATTTCTACAGAAGTGACAGCACAAAATTATTCATTATAATTGTTGTTGTTATATGCTCATAAAATCCTCATGCTTTATCTGCAAGCAATAAGAGGAAACATCATGTTAACAATTTGGGCTCAATGGAATTTTTACTGAAACCTCATCCACTGAGAAATTATACAGCTTCAGGGCAAAAGACACACCTGCTGGAATGTTTGACATCTTTATCCTGCAAGACAATGGAACTTTGGGAGATTAGACAATATTCCCGTCATCTTAAGATATTTGTGCATTTTAAAACCTTACAGTATAGACAAATGTACATTTCCACATGATATTAAGCCAAGTAATATTCATTTTCCTTTCCTTGGTTGATTTTAGAGGACAAATCTATCAATTTGGCATTTAGCCAGGCTTTTTTAAAAAATCCACTCAATTAGTTATGCTCCACTTATGTATAAATTTGCAGACCTGGTGAGTTCTTATTTGAAAATAATTTGGGGAAAAAAATCCACCCATCTCTCCTGACCAACTGTGCAATAGTACTTCTGTCCTCAGTATGGAGAAAGTTTTGCTGAACCTATCAATTATACAGCTGGAAATGATAGAAGCCTACCAGGAACAAAAATCTAATTCAACAACATGAACTTGAATAATAATATACATTACTTATAGATAGCCTTTTAAAAGCTAAAATATAGATTGGTGACCTAGCATTTTTGTTTCCTTCCATATTTATTTTTTAATCCTTCTTGTTAATGACTTCTCTTAATTTGTAGTTCTCACTGGCAATCGTTATATCTTCCATGAGCTAAATATATTAAGCTGGAGGGTTCACTAGTCAGATTCCAAATTTTGTCTGTTTTATAGAAGCTGTAGTGGACAGCTCAGCCAATAGAATAGAAAGTTAAAGATCCTACACATCCTCACTGATCTTGCCTCCTGCTCTTTAGTAGTGGTTTGATAGCTCATGCTATGGCCAATTATCTTCTAAGGTGAACCCAAATTTGCATCCATCCCCTAATCCCAGAATGTGAGTGTCAGAGGTCTCACCACTGACAATTAAAAGATAAATATGCAAAAAAATGAAATAGCAATAGCACTTAGATTTACATCCCACTTTACAGTGTTTTACAGCCCTCTCTAAGAGGTTTACAGAGTCAGCATATCCCCCCCCCCCACATTCTGGGTCCTCATTTTACCCACCTCAGAAGGATGGAAGGCTGAGTCAACCTTGAGCCTGGTGAGATTTGAACTGTCAAACTGCAGGCAGCAGAACTAGCCTGCAGTACTGCACTCTAACCACTGCGCCACCATTAAATAATTTCCACAATGCAACTTTTTTCCCTGTTCTAAGGAGGTATGAGGTTGGGAGGATCCATCTCTATCTCTCCCTTTGGAGATAAGACAGCCTCAAAAGAGATAAATAAAATAAAACTTTTTTTTTTCATTTTTAAAGGAAAGGTTAAGTGTTTCTCCCTCACATATGAAAAAAAGATACAATGCTCAAAAAGATAAATTAGAGAGTTGCCAACTATAGAGCTGGTAACTTAACTGAGAAGAAAAGATCCAATGGTCAGGCTATGGTGCTAATATACTACAAATGAACTCTCATTGTCACCAAGTGATCCTTTAAAATAAATATGCCAGTGTAGATTTCAGACTGGAAGAGACATGGTAACAAGGTCAGCCAATGATTAGGCATAGCAACTAAGTCAGCCAATGAAGGCTGTTTGGAAACAAAATCAATATTTGCTGTGTGAGCAACAAGGAGACAGCAAGGAGCCTGGGCATGGCTTAGTTCAACAGTTCTGTACTAAAGCTCTGAGTCTGTGCTGAACTGAAAAACAACAACAACAAACTAGTCTACTGCTCTGAAACTGAAATTGAAAATGCTCTCTCCTCTGCCTGTGTTTGCTTGTATTTGGAAAAACCTGCTTTTGGTATTTTATATTTAATTCATGTGTTATATTATATATAAAGAGAAGTTAATTAACCCTGCTGAATCAGTTACCTGCGTGTGCTTTCTGGATGTGATTGCTGCTGCAAACTCTGACAAAAGAGATTGCTCAAGTGTGGGAAAATTTCCTGAACAACTTCCAACCTTCTCTGTTGCCATGCTCCCTTCCAGCTGCCCACATAACATAGTAACATATCAATACTGAAGTGAACAGAACTTTCCAATGTTATTCCCTTGGGAGTAATGGATCCCAGCATTCTATATGTTAGCCTGTTTGAGGGACCATGGTTTGAAAATTATTGCCTAATGACACTGTTTCATCCAATTGAAGGTGACAAACAGACAAAGACAGTATCAATAGAAGAGAACATCTATAGTTCAGGACTGAACTGTGAGTCCTTGGGATTTTCTAAGCTTGGAGGATTCCCCCCCCCCATTTCTATACTAAACCAGCTAACACCAACAGTGCTAGAAAAGAGTGAAGTTAGCTCTTGTTTTTATATTCTAACTAGTGGTTTTCCCTGTCAATGTTGATTGGAATAGTTTTGGTGATTCCTTGATTAGACTGTTGTTTACTGTTAGTTTGTCTATTTTAGTAGTTCCTTGATTGGGATATTGTTTACTTCTCAGTTGTTAATCTTGGTATTACCCTCTACTCATATAGAGAGGAGGTCTTACTGGTAGGGAGGTCTTTTTGTTTCCTTTTTGGCTTTTTGATTGTCTCTTTTGAGTAGGATTATCTCCATGTGCATGTTGATGGCTAATTTATCAGAGTGCAGGGCTTTCAGAAATTCACCGGCATTTTTTGAATTCCGCTTGATATAGGATGCTTAGTTTTCCAGTTGAAACTATGGTTGAGTCTGTCCGTGTATTGTAAAATTAACGACTTTTTATCAGGTCTTCTGATTGCTAGTTAGTATTAATGAATGTGCTAGTTTTCTGCCTGTTAGTCCTCCATGATGGCTCTTACAGTCCTTCCACTGTATGTTCTAGATGATTTATGTTGTTTTCTTCTGAGGCTTCTGGATCTTTTGGTTTATCTAGGACAGGGGTGTCAAACTTCCCGCACGTGGGCCAGATGTGTCACACGCTGGCCACACCCATGCCCGGTTTAGCAAAGGGGAGAAAGTCACAATGCATCACATGGCAATGCCATAATTATGCGAGTTTGACACCCCTGATCTAGGATATTTTGAAGGGCGTTAATCGGTTTGTGTGCTAAAATGATGCCACGTGGTTTTAATAGTCTATTGGTGGTTTTGGAGATGTTTTTGATGTATGGCAAGAGTTATGATTTCACAGCTTGCATTGATTGTGCCAAATTGAGTTGAGTGGTCAGGTACATTTTCATAAAGTTCCGTGGGTTTTACTTTTATTGGAAGACATTACATAGATGATTTGTTTCCTTTTTTCTAATTTTCAGGTTTGTGGTGTTGTTATGAATGTTTTGGAAGCCAGAATAATGACAAGGAAAACTGTGCCTAGGTCTGCAACCTCCTCCCAAATCTCTTTCATTATTGCTTAAAGTATGCTGACTTGTCCCAACAAAGACAGAGGTAAGGGACATTGTACTAACACCTCACAGAAGAGATAATTAATATATCAGAATTAATTAGGATGCCCTAATTAAATCATGAGCCTTGAGCCAAGGCATGTTCCCAAGTGAAGCCAGCTCTGACCCCACATAATTTACGGCCCCAATCATGGCCCTGTTTCCCCCCTCCCACCAGGGTGTGTCATCAATCATATTTGCCAACAGGGCAATTTTGAGGGTTGTAGAGATTCCTCCCCTTCAGCAGCTGTAAGTAACCCTGGGATATAGCCTTGAGAGAGATAAGTCTGGAATGTCTGTTTCCCATTCCCCCTTTTTATGGCAACTCGCGAGAAGGCCAGGGATGCTTTGTGAGTTGACATAATATTTTGGGCAATGGTTCTTTATAACTGGCTGGTCTCGTTTAGACATCAGCTAAACTAAGTCAGTGAAAAACCAATCAGCTAGAGGTGGATTGTTGCCGGTTCGGCCTGAATCAGCAGAACCAGAAGTGGCGGAGGGAGGCTCCACCTACCCACCTGGACACTTCTGTGCATGCGCAAAAGCACCATGTGGGAGCAAGCGTGGGAGCATGCCCAAACTAGTAGTAAAAAAATTGGCAACCAACCTATGATGTAGACAATAAGAGACACTTCTTGTTAAAAAGTTTTGCTTCTGTGGAGATTAAGTCACAATCTTAATGCTGCTTTAATATAACATTTAGTTTTACAATTACAATATAGCCTCTAGTAAATGGCATGACAATAGTGAATCAGGAAGCTGCTACAATTCACAAAAGGGACTCTTGTTGGTTATTATCATCATTAATAAGTCCTCCAAATGGTTAACTTGAAAATAAAAACAAATGTGTCTAAAAAAAAACCCTGGCTTTTTCTGCTAATTTGCACTTTCTGTTTAAAATGTGTAAAAACCGATATCTCAATTTATATAATCAATATTACCAATTAACTGCAAAAGAAGAAGCTGTGTACTCAGATTATCTCTTTGCTCTGTTCTACTGCTCATTGGGATTTCTGTATCCTATTTCTGGTAGCCCTTATTTATGACTAAAACTAATCTCTATTCCCAAGGCTGACTGGATTTACTGGTTGCACAACAAATAAGCTAACTATTAACTTTGAACCATTTGAACCTTCTTTATGTTCTGATATATCTATATCAGATCAGCTCTGCATCCTGTAAGTCTTTGAAAGTATTATCTTCTTGTTTAATATCCATCCACTAAAGCAGACGACATTGCTGATATTGTAGTTGCTGGTTTCTGTCCTCATTCTTCAAATATCTCCTGGAATTTTTCAAATGCCATACCACTTTCTGTCATTTGGTCTCAATGCTGATCAAAAACAAAAGGCAAGGCTCTTTCCCACCCACCTTTTTATTTTTTTAATGCCTGGACTAATAACTTTTCTCTGGTGTCCCATTTCTGAAATCCTAAAGTCTCAAATTTATGTTAAGACTTAGAGTACATAATTTAATTTCCATGAAAGTTTTGTTTCAGCACCGATTAATTTTGTCTCAATGTTGATCAGAGACAAAAGGTAATCCTTCCTTTCTTTCTTCCTTCCTTCCTTTCTTTCTTTCTTTTCTTCTTTTTATTTATTTATTTCTTCTTTTCTTTTATGCCTGGAATTTTTAGTTCCCTTTTAATATCTGAAATCATAAAGTCCTAGATTTCTGCTGTGACTTAAAATAGACTAAACAATTTAATTCCCATGAAGGTGCTATTTATTTACATAATTATTTCCAGCAAAAGTTCTAATATTTTGCTGGAAATATCTAATAATATTCATGTATAACTTCCTTAGATTAAAATCTTATTCAGCTTTTTGCTGTTTGTTTCAAATTCATTATACTCTTAAACATAGTTATCTTTTTTTCTCTTATTCTGGAAGTGAAACTTGCCATGTGGCTTTGCAAACTTGTTGTTTTGAAGATCTTTAATAGTTTCAAGACAGTAAAATAGGTAATTTCTGAACCTGATTAGGAAATGATGTAGATGTACTGAACCCAAGGTCCCTTAAAAGTTTCCACTGTGGTTGAGAGTATGATGTCTTCGTCTCCTGGCACTAAATCAGCTAAATCCTTACAAGGAGAAGCCATCCAGACCATTAATGGGTGATCTTCCATGCCCTCATTATCCAGAAAGTTTCTGTGAGACTGCTCTACTTGCCAGTCCTTCAGTCATGGCCTTTACTTCATCTGTGTTTGTTCATAGCAGCTATTCTTCACTTGGAAGTCTGCTCTAAAGCTTATTTATTTTCTATGAATCTTGGCTGGAGTTCAAAGAAGGTCTTTAAGAAAAGAAATTTGATTTGACTGTGCCCAAAGCCCCCATAGCTCTTAGAGAATTGGAATTTAATTTCTGCAACCAAACAACCTACCTCAGAAAATACCAAGAACTCCACGGTGCAACCCTGAGCTATAGATTTATTCCCGTCTATTGTAACATGTATTTTCCAAATTAATAAAGAGCAATATTTTTATCCTATGGTTTCCAAATCTCTTTAAACATACTGATTCAGCTTTCCAGAACTAGAAAAAAATGTGTACATTAGGGAAATGTGTATATAGAATGCATATAAAAGGGAGGATTGTTTAGAAACTGTCTTTAAAATTTATCCCATCCTAGGAGGAAAATAGGGGCGGGGTGGCTCAGTGGCTAAGACGCTGAGCTTGTCTATCAGAAGGTTGGCAGTTCAGTTGTTCGAATCACTAGCAACCACATAACAGAGTGAGCTCCTGTTATTTCTCCCAGCTTCTATCAACCTAGCAGTTCGAAGGCACGTTAAAAATGCAAGTAGAAAAATAGGGACCACTTTGGTGGGAAGGTAACAGTGCTCCATGTGCCTTCGATATTTAGTCATGCTGGTCACATGACCATGGAGATGTCTTTGGACAGCGCTGGCTCTTTGGCTTAGAAACGGAGATGAGCACTGCCCCTAGAGTCGGGAATGACTAGCATGCATGTGCGAGGGGAACCTTTATATCTGGAGGAAAATAATGCAGTTTTTTTGGGAATTCATGAACTCTATGCATGAAAATGCTATGAATTTTCATTAATTATTCTTGGATATCTTTTCAAACTGATGTGCTAAATTGTGCTTAACACAATGTGAATGTTACAGAAACATTTGTCTAAACCTAGCTATTAACGCTAAATGTGGGGATTTGGGGAAACAGAAGCAGCAGGTGCTTTGGCAATTGGGAATATGCCAGCAGTTGCAATTCTGCTCCCCCATGAATTTAGGGAAGAACATCTGTGCAGTCATTCCCTTTTCCGTGCAAAACGTTAAACAGGGAAAAAGAAGAGAACTTATATGACCATTTCTTGCAGAGGTGGCCGCAGATGTGTAGTTTCGGCTATAAAGCAGAGTGGAAAAGCAAATGTTTCGTGAAAAAAATACTTCAGAATGGCTCCCCAAACTGTACTTGATAAGCTGTTCTGAGTTCCCATTAACAGGGAAAAAGACCCCATAATAGAACAAAATATAAATAATGTTCGCCATTTACAACAGCTCATTTTGACAACTGATCTTCTAAATTGGCCTTTTAAAAATTTAACGTCCTTCAAAAGTGTAGATGCTACAGCTCCCAAATCTTGCTCTCTGGGAATTCTAGTTATTCTAACTTGTTTGAAGGGCAGCAGATTATTCTCATACTAAATAAATTATTGTTTTTCAAAAGTTTTAGTATACACACTATTTCTTTTCTTCGGCTTCTGAAGGATGCTTAGTTCCTTATGCAGGGAAACAAGCAGGCAATAAAATCACAATAGCACATTCTTCTTCGTCCCCATAGAACTTTTATTGCTATGCTTGCTCTCTCATTAATAATAGCCATTGTCATTAAAGAGATAGAGAAATTAAATGTTCAATGGATCTGAGCATTTCTGTAAAGCTTAATTTAACTGGATTCTGTTTTAGTGGAGGAGGGTTCATTTAAGTCAATGTTTCTCCTGATGACTATGTGAATGAGTCCCAAGAGTTTTCTTGGCAAAGTTTTCAGAAATGATTTGCCCTTGTCTTCTTCCAAGGGCTGAGAAAAAGTGACTGGCCCAAGGTTACCCACCTGGCTTTATGCTTAAGGAGGACTAGAACTCACAGTCTCCTGGTGTTTAACATCCTGCCTTAACTACTACAACAAAAGAACACTTTTTTAACTGGTTATAAAGAGCTCCAAAATGTGAGTTCCTTAATTTCTATTTGGGTAAGAATTAATTTCTTAAACCTCTATCTTTATTTATGAAATCTCACTAGATTTCAAATCAAGATACAAGATTTAATTTCAGCCTTGAACAGACAACAGATTTTATATGTAGCATTTATTTTTCTCTGTTGTGTATCTACAATATAGTACAATAAAAATGGTACATTTCGTTCTCATTGCGTGTTATCCATCTATTGTTGTTAAAATACCCTTTTCTTATTTATAAGAGCTATTTGCTCCATGACCTTGATCACATTGGCATTTCAGTGACTAATGTTGAGATTTAGCAATGTAAGAACTTATAATGAACTAGCCTATAACCTGGCATTGACCGAGTATTTATCTCTAAGAGGAAAATATCCAGACCAAATGTAATTTCTAACGTTGGACTTTCCCCCTTACCAGAGGGAGCTCCGTTGTGGCGTATTGTGAAGCCATTACCATGGCAACTCCACGGCACTGTAAAGTAGAAGCCATTTTACAGCAGTACAGTAGAAGCATTTTACAGCAGTATAGTAGAAGCCATTTTAAGGCACAATAGGCTGTATCTTAATAGAACACACACCCCGAGGGGTGTTAGGTGTGTCTTACCCCCACTGTATTTGTTTCCAGAAAGTAAGTCATCTGTGTACCAAGTTTGGTTGAAATTGCTTGAGGCGTTCCAGAGTTATGCTGGAACACACACACACATACACACACACAAACACACACACACACAAACACACACAGTGAGTGAGTGAGTGAGTGAGTGAGTGAGAGAGAGAGAGAGAGAGAGAGAGAGAGAGAGAGAGAGAGAGAGAGAGAGAGAGAGAGATATGAAGCATCTACATGTGTGTCATTCTGAAAAAAAGATAAGGTGGGTACCCCATACCAAATGTAAGTTTATCATACACAAATTACTGAACATTAATTTGCCCTGTACAACTTCCATAATGTAGGAATTCATGAGATCACATTGAGACAGAATTGTTCTCACCTAAGTGAAGAAAGCAGGTGATCTGATCATATTGATTTAAGCTATCATCCAAGGACGCTGTCAGAAACAAATAGGTACAATTTGCTAAGAATTGAAGAACCATAGGAGATTCATCTCTTTGGATTTAAGAGCATGGTTAGAAATGTCTGGTAAGAAGTGAAGACCTTGGCAATAAAACTTAAAAGTATTGATACATTGTGTGAGGGGTACTACTGTTGTTGATCAGTTCGTAGCAAAGAAATATGTGGATATTTAAACAAAATCCAGAAGTATAAAAAAAGTTTGATGTTGTTTAAGGACCTGTATATGGTACTAGTCCTGAGCATAGATAACATGGAACAGGTACTTAATGTTGGATAAAGCAATAGCAATAGCAGTAGACTTATATACCGCTTCATAGGGCTTTCAGCCCTCTCTAAGCGGTTTACAGAGAGTCAGCATATTGCCCCCAACAATCCGGGTCCTCATTTTACCCACCTCGGAAGGATGGAAGGCTGAGTCAACCCTGAGCCGGTGAGATTTGAACCGCTGAACTGCTGATCTAGCAGTAGCCTGCAGTGCTGCATTTAACCACTGCGCCACCTCGGCTCAAAACAAGGATCAAAACAATGCCAATGAGCACTAATAAAATTATATAGGAAATGATAAGGACATTTTGTGGAAAGAGACAGGCCACAGGTCTCTGTGAAAGAGACATCTTAATTAAATTATGTTGCAGCAAAATTAGTGGAAGAAACATCACAATATTAAGCTCTGTAATTAAGTGCATGAAGACATTTCAAAGTCTTTGTTGAACCCATAGGTCAGTATAGGACAAAGAAACTTGAGTAAAAAAATCCATTTTCTCTACAGCCACTTTGTTGTAATATGCAATTTTAGAACATTAGAGTGTTCACTGCTCATTATCAGTAAGAAAGAAACATAAAACCAGATTATGACTTCATATATTAAAATGTATTATGTATCATACAGCTCAGTGCTACACTATACAATGTTTATTCTCTGTTAAGAATAGTTTGATGAATTTTAAGAATAATTCAATGATTTTAAGAGGTTGGATTCTAACTTAATTCATGATTTATTTCTCCTATCCTATTTTATCCTATAAGTTTTTAGGCTATCTACTAATCAACTTTAAGTGGTCCAAGTAAAAAACCCTACCAGTTAGCCAAGGTTACTTGACTAAATAAGACAGTTTGGTTTTTGAGGGCAAAATGTACCATGCTTCCTTCCCAGAGCTTTGGAGGAAATGCAGAATGTAGATCTAACAAAGAAATGATTAAAATGTATCTTCATTCTCAAGAGGTAAAGGAAGAAGAGAGGGATAGGAGAGAGGGCGGGGGGGGGAAGAGAAGGAGAGAAAGGAGGAGTGGAAGGAGGAGAGAGGAAGGGAGGGGGAGGAGAGAAGGAGAAGAAAGTGACAAATATGATGTATGGAGAGCAGAAGAGCCAATAATTGTTTTTGGGAGTTGATGGTAAGATGAATTGATGTAAACATTTTATAATACAGTACAATGTTGGCTATGCAATAGTATACATGTGATTTATATGTTATGAAAATGAAAAAAAAACCCTTTATATAAAAATGTATCTCCATTCCTTATCCTTCTAGCCTAAATCTTGATAGGCTGTTCTAAAATATTTTATGTTTACACAGATTACATTGAAAGTATTTTGGAAGTACATATGGGCAGCATCCCAATTCCACCTAGAATTATCTGCAGTTGCTGCAGCATATGAAAATGCCCTTCCAACGATACTGTATTTTGCTTCCCCTGTCAATTGCATACATATGGGCTGAATGAAGAAAGGTAGAGTCAGCAAACTGATTCAGCATCTTATAAAACAGACCCATATTTTATGAAAACCATCCCATTTTAGCTCAGTGCTAGTTAAAATGCATCTACGAGGGGCTAAGAAGAGCCATCTGTCTTTTCAAAAGTCAAGTATAATGGACAAAGTGTGCAAGCATTTTTCATCGTGGCTTTTGTCTTGGGCTGACACTATGAAGGTTATCTTGAATGAATTAACTATTGCAAACACAAGCTGCCTTTTTCTAAACAACTGCACTTTTTAACCAAATAATGTTTGTGCACCAAATGAAAAAAGATAACCCATTTGTCATAAATGGGGGAAATGCACAAGAATAAATGCCTCTGTCTGAGAATCATCTGGGACAGAAAGGAAAAGAATAAATAATCAGGATCTGTTGCCACCAATGCTGATATATAAGAAATCAATCCTGTGAATAAAACTAAGCCTTGTGAAGAATGAATAATGATTTCTCATTGGGGGGAGAAATAATATTACTCAGCATTTAATTATTTAAGATTCCTGATTGTCAGTAAAAATATTCTTAACTCATACAAGATTAAACTACATCTCAGCAGAAGTCTTTCATTTCATGTTTAGCAATTGTTTCTGATACTATCTTTTAAAAAAAAGGTTGACAATTGAAGGGAGATCTGTTGCAGTCCATTTCTATTCCTTAATTGCCATATAAATGCACTAACAAATGATTAAAAGAATAAATCAAAAGTTTTCCAGAAACACAAGGCTTCCAGTCACATTAGTGCTTTTCTTTGCTCTGTTAAAGATGTTTATTATTCACTCATTTACAAAGCAATGAGATCTCGCTGTTTATGAAAGTTTAATCTCGTATATGTTTACTGCTTTAATATATCTCACGTTGGTAAAGTTTACTTTTAAATGAAATCCAGAATTGTGGTGTATGGATTCTACTTTATAGATAGACAAGGCATTATAATTGTATCTACAAGGGAATTAAAATTGGGCTAATTGTTTCTGCTTCATCCATATCTGCATGTAAAATAACAGAATTAATATTTTATCATTTTGGCCTTGCTCTTTGTTAGGGAAATATTCCAACATCCATCTCTTTTTGGCCCTGGCAACTGGGCAAACATTTAGAAATTTCAGCTGAATTAGAAAAAAAAAAATCAGAACTCTCAAGATACAGATTTGCAGGCTGAATTCTCCATTATGTGGTAAAAGGAGAAGGAAACAAAACACAATTTAAAAACGAAAGTTGCACACAGAAATAACTTTTTAGTAGGCTGGATATATTCAAAATATTACAAGTGATGACTATAGGATGGAACTTTTTTTTAATTGTTTTGTTCCCAAAAGAATATATATATATATATATATATATATATGAATGACTAACCTGTTCACCCCAGTTCAGTAGAACCGGTTTGTCAAACCTACCGAACCAGTTAGAAGAGGTTCCACCAGTGGACCCAGAAATCAGGCCACACCTACAGAAGAGGTTCCAAAAAAATTTGAAACCCACCACTGATACATACATACATACATACATACATACATACATACATACATACATACATACATACATACATACACACACTGATATACATCTAATTAATTTGGCATCTCTGTGTATTTAACTAAAGCATCTCTCCAACCATTATTTAGGAGACCCCATCTTTTTGTTCCTTATTTTTGAAATATTCTTGGGACAGGCAACTTTTCAAAAGAGATTTACTGTATGTTCAGCCTCCTTTTACAGCAAGTCCTTGACTTACAACAGTTCATGTAGTGACCATTTGAAGCTACAACAGCACTGAAAAAAGTGACTTATGACCATTTCCCACAGTTATGATGCTGCAGCATCTCCATGATTATATGATCAAAATGCAGACACTTGGCAACTGACTCATATTTATGACGGTTGCAATGTTTATGGCTCACCGTTTGCAACTTTCTGAGAAGAAAAGTCAATGGGAAAGCTAGATTCACTTAACAACCATATTACTAACTTGGCAACCACCACGATTCACTTAACAACTGTGGCCAGAAAGGTAATTAAATGGGGAAAAACTGATCTAACAACTGCATCATTCAGCAACAAAAATTTGGGCTCAATTGTTGCTATAACTCAAGGAGTACATGCAGGGGTGGGCTGCTGGGGGCTTGCATGGGTTCGGGCAATCCTCTAGGTAGGATTTTGCCCAGTTCAGCGAACCCCCAAATGCCACCCCTGGCTGGCCATGCCCATCCCTCCCCTCCCCGGAGTCTCCACATAGCCCATTCATCATGCCAGTAAATGCAGGACCTATGCAGAGGCTTGGGGGGGGGGGGGGACTACCGGAGGTTCCAGAAATCTGAAAATGAGCCTGTTTTTGGCCTCCAGAGCCTGGGGGAAGCAGTTTTCACCCTCCCAGAGGCTGGAGGAAAGTCTCTGGAGCCTGGGGAGGGTGAAGCACCCCTCTCTGCTGTGGTGCAGGAGGCTGACTAGGCCACGCCCACCACACCCACATCCATCCAGCATCGGGACAGAGAACCCGTTGCTGCAATTTTTGAAGCCCAACCCTGAGTATATGTAGAAAAGGCCTGTAATTGTTTTTAAACTATTGAATACATTCTGCAAAAAAAAGCAAACAATAATGAAAATGTAAAACACTGAAAATACTGCAACTTTGTTTCAGGTGCAATTTTATCTGGGAACTCTCCGTCATGGAATGATGCTTATTTTGTTAACTATATGGCAAAACTATATTTTGTTCACTACTTGACGGATTTCCCCTTTCTTTTATACTGTATTTTTCCAACGATCCCACTTCGGTGCTCTATATAAAAGAAATGGATCAACATTTAAAAACTTGTACAAAAGATGGGCTGATCCATTCTTTTATATTGGATCATTTTTTTTTCTTAATTTATCGTTATCAAGGGTACTTAAAATATTTTATGACCAGTTGATTATTACATTTTAATGAAGTTTTTAACCGATTTTCAGATTTCATTTTTTCTTACTCTAAATCAGTGTTTCTCAACCTTGTCAACTTGAAGATGTCCGGACTTCAACTCCCAGAATTCCCCAGCCAGCGAATGCTGGCTGGGGAATCCTGGGAGTTGAAGTCCGGACATCTTCAAGTTGACAAGGTTGAGAAACACTGCTCTAAATGTTTATTTCTTTACTACAGCCCATCTTAAGTTGTCTCCAGAGATACTCCTAATGAGTTTAATAGAGAGGTGCACTTTGCTAAGCTGCTTTAAAAAATATCTTTGTAAATGCTATTGTGTCACATTGATTGTCTTGTAATCTGGTCAGATCCTGCTCTTTGGTCTGTTTAATTTCTGGAGAAACATATGGACATTTTCTAAGGCCAGCAGGAATTCTGTAATGGGGAAAATTGACTCTGGACTATCCGAGACCTGTCTGAAGATACTGGTCATGCTGTAAGCAATTAACAGTAAGGTTTTGTTTCACTGTGAAAATTGGAGAGTGGAGGTTGAAGTGAATTTTTCTCTGATTGTTATCTTCACTGACATTTAAAAAATAGAGAGAAGAAAGCTTTTGAAAAGGACTCTGCCTGACACAGAAAAGAAATATGGGCTATGATTGAGTCTAATTTTCCAGCTCAATGTTCTTGCTATTACAAGACTTTTTTTTTAAACGCACTGTGAATGCTTTCTTTTATTTTTTTACCAACTATATCTCACACAGCTTTGTTTATGGATACATCAGTCAGAAATGGAATCTCTTTCTTAAGTCATAGATCATAAGTAATTCCAGTATATAAAAAAGTAGTTCTGAAAAACTTGTATTACAGTATATGTTCTCTTCAGATGTATTCTTCACCATCTATATAATAATTGTGTATCACTGTTACTAAATCTAATCCCTACCTATTATTTCCTACTATTTAATTTGCTTTTAATTTATCTTCTTTTGCAAAGGCCATCTGAAGTCCTTCCCAAACAAACCAGGATACAATGCACAATATACGTATCTGGACCACTTCTTTCATTTTAACAATAAAATTTAATGTTTACACGCAGATCACACATATCTTCTAGCAAAAGAGCTACATTCCTATGATCCCATTAAAAAGTGCCATTTAGTATATCAGTAGGAGACAACAAAGGGGAAAACTGAATTTTTTTCCAAATGGAAACCATGGAATCAATGAATGTTAGCAAACAGATACATTTCCATTCAAGGATCGGTTAGGATTTGTTGCCTCAATCATTTTATACGTTCATCAGGACTTCCGGTTTCCTCTTGAACACACTGCCCTTGTGTTCCTTGATTTTTGAGTAGAGATACTCCTTGACTTACAACAGTAAGTAACAGATTTTAAAAATGAATATTAAATTGAAGTCACAGCTTTTCCTTTTGGGGTTAATGTAAAAAAATAATAATGGAAGATTACTTCAATAAATGATTACTGTGATGATATTACAGAGATGGAAATATTCAACATTATCCAATAGGGAGGAATAGTTGGTACAATTGACAGATTTTGATGAAATGGATAAATTGATTTGTTTGATTAGAGAAAAGGCATTTATTGGTGATTGGAATGTCTAATTTTATTTTTGCATAAAATAAAAAGTGATTTATGGTTTTGTTGATTAGACAGGATAGATCACAGAAAAAGAACAATCTGAGGTAGAGAGGGATATATATATGTATGTGTATGTATGTATGTATGTATGTATGTATGTATGTATGTATGTACTTAATGCTTAATGCTGCTGTGAAAAATATCAGAAACCACTTCTTTATAGATATTTTCTTTCTTTTCTATTGCACTTTTCACTTTTTCTTTGATTTTACTTCTTTTTTGTTTTTATTTTTATCTCATTTAAAAGTTTTAATAAAATAAATAATAAAAATTATACACACAAAAACATAAAGGCACATGTGAAAGCTTGCTTCAAATATAATACAAATCATACTATTTTAAAAAAAATACTTTAAAAAAATTAGCTATCAGGACATCATGCACTTGAGCATGATGATAGTGAATTTATTATGCTTGTAAAAAAAAATAAGTCAAAGACTTATTTTCCTTCTCGCCCTTAATTGCCTATAGAGAACTACCAACTAATTAATAGCTTAAGTGTCTCTTTGTATCAATGTCTATGGCATTTTCCTGTGGGCAGACTATTCCTGCAAAATAATCCAAGCTATATCACCATATTGAAATTCCACTTGACCAGCAGGAGAGGAACTTATTCATCCCATTGCTGGAATTGCACTCCTATTTATAAGACTGGATCATTCTGGAATGTTGATTTCCTTTGGGTGCTTATTTTTTGGAGTTGATTGGAATTGCCACTGGGGATATACTGGTAGTCCTTGACTTCCAACCACAATTGAGCCCAACATTTACGTTGTTAAGCAAGACATTTATTGAGTTTTACCCTACCTTACGACCTTCCTGGTCACGGTTGTTAAGTGAATTATTGCAGTTGTTAAGTTAATAACACAGTTGTTAAATGAATCTGACTCTCACATTGACTCTGCTTGTCAGAAGGTCGCAAAAGCAGATCGTATGACCCTGGGACACTGCAACAGTTGTAAATATGAACCAGATGCCAAGCATCTGAATTTTGATCACATGACCAAAGGGGTGCTGTAACGGTCATAAGTGTAAAAAAATGGTCATGTTTCTTTTTTCAGTACCGTTGTAACTTTGAACTGTCATTAAAAGAAGTCTTGTAAGTCGAGAGCTACCTGCATAACTGTACTCTGTATTTGACACCAATCCACCGCCCAGGATAAAACCAGCTTTTTGCTGCATTTTCAACAAAATGATAAAAGTTCTGTTGGGGGTGGGGGTGGGGGGAACAGACATGTTCCTGTATTTTACATTCTTTATTTGTTTTAATAATATTTTTCCTCCAAGCAGCTCAAGGTTGTATGTATAATATTTCCCTCCCAGCCACATTGGACGGTCTCAGCAGCCCTATGAGCCATGGTGGTCTTTGCAGAACTTCACAGCTGAGTAGAGATTTTCTGTTCAAGGTTACTGCGTCTTCACATTTTAAACCCTTTGCAAAACTGACTCAGGATAAGAAGGGACGCATGAAATGCAAGGGCAACAATGGAAAACCTGCCTGCAGCCTCCTGGGTCTTCCCTCCTCATGCTAGTGAAAATTGGCACCAAATTATAGCTCCATGCCCTTCTGCTTATAAAACAGATTGCAACTTTTTTCATTCCCTTCCATTCACCCACTTACCCAAAACAAGGGAAGAGCAAATACATCATCCCATCATATCAACACTGGATTGATCGAAGGACAAAAAGGATGCTTTAAAAAAATAAGTTCTAGATCACCAAAAGGATGCCTTCTGTTGTGTTAGAGATAGGATGATACACGAATCTGTCCATTTCAAGTTTCCCCATCTATCACTTTTAGGACATCCCTTCTTCGCACAATTTATAACTCGCTTTTACAAGCAGAAGGATCTTCGCAAAATAACAAAATAAAAACACTCTTATTTTGATGCAAATTCATCCATGCATACCTACATTTTGCCCATCTAGGTGGTAGTACCTTGTCCACCTTAGCTGGTCTTGAATGGATTAAATACAATTAGAAAGGTAAAGGTTCCCCTCACACATATGTGCTAGTCATTCCCAACTCTAGGGGGCGGTGCACATCTCTGTTTCAAAGCCGAAGAGCCAGGGCAGTCTGAAGACGTCTCCGTGGACATGTGTCCAGCTTGATTAAATGCCAAAGGCGCACGGAACGCTGTTACCTTCCCACCAAAAGTGGTTCCTAATTTTCTACTTGCACTTTTTTGTACATACTTATGAACTGCTAGGATGGAAGAAGCTGGGACAAGTTACAGGAGCTCACTCCATTATGCGGCACTAGAGATTCGAACCGCCAAACTGACGACCTTTCTGATTGACAAGCTCAGCATCTTAGCCATTGAGCCACCACGTCCCTTTGGAACAGGTTACCACACAGATAAAAACTGTAAGAACAGTAAATAGATTTGGAAGTTGTTGTTTCTTTTATTGGTCAAACTGTTACATTTTTGCCAAGAAAACAGCATAACATTTCTATCTAGTCATTAGGAAAAAAAAATTACATTCATCCATTTTTATATTCATTTCTGTATATACATTACTCCTTATTTATTTGCTCCGTTTTGTAACTGGATTTGTGATGTACAATGGCATCAAATGAGCAAAACTGCTCATTCTGAATAAGCAATGGGAGAAGTGTGGCTCATATGCACATCAAATTGAAATAATAGTGGTTTTCTTTTTTCTTTTTTCCCTTTAGAAGCCAACCCACCTACAGTATCAGGATGTGAGTGAAAAAAAAATGTTCTGAACATGTACGCCAGAGGCAACAGAGACCTTTGTAATGCCATGTTGTGAAATGCGCTCTGTACACCCTTTCACAACTTAGACAGGAAATCAGTATCGCTTCCACTGGAGATGGGAAGGTGGATTGAACACTCCTGGATTCATGTTATTAAGAAGATGCTTTGGGAAAAAAGAGGTTCATTTTTTTTTCTCATGCTTCAAGCTAAAACCACAAAAAATTCATTTTGTCTTAGATGTTTCTTCTGAATACTTCAGGAGTACAGATGTTTTCACAAAAAATATGCTTCTTGGAGGTCACAGTGAGGCATGTCCTTTGCCAATAATTTATTGCTTTTTCAAGAGCCAGCCATTATTATTATTGTTATTGTTGGTCACACAGTCAGCCAGTTGTTTAGCTCGAATTTGGCATTTTGTCTACTCCGCGGTGACTCAGTGGCTAAGATGCTGAGCTTGTCAATCAGAAAGGTTGGTGGTTTGGCGGTTCGAATCCCTAGCACAATGTAATTGAGTGAGCTCCCCTTACTTGTCCCAGCTTCTGCCAACCTAGCAGTTCGAAAGCATGTAAAAAATGCAAGTAGAAAAATAGGAACTGTCTTTGGTGGGCAGGTAACAGTGTTCCATGTGCCTTTGGCATTTAGTCATGCCAGCCATATGACCACAGAGACATCTTTGGACAACGCTGGCTCTTCGGCTTTGAAGTGGAGATGAGAACCTCCCCCCGAGAGTCAGGAATGACTAGCGCATATGTGAGAGGGGAACCTTTACTTTTGCATTTTTATTACTTATTTAGTGCTGTTGTTGTTTCTGTTCTTGTTATTCAAATAAAGGGATTCCATGAAAATAGAGCTAGATAATCATCACAATAGAAATGTCCATTTCAAACATTTTTTCAATGGAAGGATTAGAAAGCAATCCAAAGACTGAGAAATCTTTGTCCAGAGAAAATAACATATGAAATCCATCTGCTTTCTAAGATCTGATGATGGGGTGGGGAAAGAGTCCAGACGATTTAAATCATAGACGTAGCAAAATGATCCAAGTCAGATGGCCTGGTTCATTGGGCTTTTAAAAATTGTCCTTCCTTCCAACCCAGCAGAATAATGGCAAGAAGTCACGGAAAGAAAATTGAAATTGCGTCTGTCCATCTTCACAACGATTCTTTGAAAACTGAATGAAAGGGGAACAAAGCTGATGTGATGAAGAAGCTAGCCAAAGAAAGATCAAATTCAGAGGAGGGTGTGGCAATGAAATAACCCTCAATGCACCCCTATTGGAAAGGCAAGAGGGACATGCTTCTAATGTTGGCGATTGTCCTCTGCTAAGCCCGCCAACTCAAGACCAAACCATATGCAGCCCATCCCAGACTTCTCAAGGCTGCTGGCAAAGAGATTAGAAAGAATTCCAGAAACTAGGCTCCACAAGCTTCCTCTGTCCTGTTACTTTCTAACAGATGTTTGATGGGAAAACTAAAACTGACGTTCACAATCCTACTCCAATGAAACTCCAAGAATTATCTCTTATAATACTCATCCTATTTATTTGTAAATGATCAGTCACTTTGGAGAGCATGAAGTGCCATTTATTTACAGATCCCAGTGCCGTTTATAAACAAATGTGAACCATCTCACAAGGAACTTTGCTTGTAAAAAGCCACAAGAGAAATAGTGATCCTCTTAAGAGTACTATCTCTGCAATTTTGTAATGCAAATATAGATTGTTGTTATCTATGCTTTATGCCTACTTAACATCTTCCAACAATTTTAGTTTGTCTAAATGGTGATTGTGATTAGTGCCGAGAGTTAAATTTGACGGCTAGAGTCATGTGCTGTTAATAAAGAACAATATTTTTTATCCTATGGTTTCCTGAAGACATCATGAGATTATGATCTCATTCAGAATAACAGAGTTGGAAGGGACTTGGAGGTCTTCTAGTCCAACCCCCCGCTCAAGCAAGAAACCCTGTACGATTTCAGACAAATATGATGGAGCACCCACAGCTTAGGAAGGCAATTCAACTGGTTAATTGTTCTGTCAGGAATTTTCTCCTTATTTCTAGGTTGGTTCTCTCTTCAGTTAGTTTCCATCCATTGCTTCTTGTCCTGCCTTCAGGTGTAATATTCCTGAATCTAGAAGCACTTCACAAATCTTTTGTTTTTGCATCCAAATTGCGCAGAGTTTAATTTAGGAAGAAAGCTACCTATCCTGTTCATAAAACTGCTAGAGTTTCCTTTAGCTAAATTTAGTTAAATTTGTAACCTTAGGATAAACACTCAGGGTTATAACAAGATCATATCTGCCTCAGAGTTTGTCTGCCTTTGGAATTAAAAGATTTCAGGGATGTTTTGTTTCCAAAGTTTTTGGAAAGTAGTATCAGCTACAGCAAACACTAGGAATATGGTGTGAAAAGGCAGCCTACTTTCAGATCTCTATTCGGCCATAAAATGCAACAGCTAATTTGGAGTTTGTTACTGCCTTTCAATTGAATGTAGGGTTGATGTTTGTGCACATGTACAACCAGAGAAGCAACACATACGCTGCTTTAAGCTCTTGGAGGAAGAAGGGGAAATAATATAATCAATGTGTGTGTGCACTCATACACACACAGGCAAACAAACTGCATACATTTTGCTTGCTTTGCATAATTGTAATTTTAATTGCTCTATCATATGAGGTGCTCTATCAGGCACAACCTTCTCGTATGAGCTAGAATAGTAGCATCCTTAGCTCTCCCCCCATCCCATGTTATCCTTATTATGACTTTATGATGTTGGCTGGATTAAGTCAGGGGTCTCAATCCCCGATCCTGGACTTGCAGTGGGCCGCACCATGCCAGAATCTAGGCAGCACAAACAATGGAAACCCCATCTATGGGAAAACCTCTCTCCACGGAACCGGTTCCTGGTGTCCAAAAGGTTGGGAGAGGGGCACTGGATTAAATAGTGTTCTTGCTCCAGAACACCCCATATCTTCTGCTACTAAACACAGAATTTCACCTTAGCCATGCTTGCTGCTTTTAAAATGTTTTAGCCCATATATCCCTTCCGAGTCTCAGTTCATTGCTACAGTATGCAACAATGAGATAGGATTTACTGGTTTCATCTATATATATATTTTAATTAGCTTGAGGAAAATACGAACCCTGTAACACAATGGGAAGAACCTTTGTGTAATTTTCCTGACAACAAGCATTGTTTTCCTTTGGCTGTCTTTTCAATTTTTCAACCATTATGTTTGTGGCACATGATTCATGGAGTTCAACCATGCCCAGGGCTATTGTTTATCTTTTTGCCTTGATATTTTGAAGTTCTTCTTTTTTCCCCGTCCTTACTGGAGTTCTATTGAGCAAGGAAATAATTGCCCTGCAACTATATCAAACAAAAGTTAGCAACTGAAAGGATCTCAAAGCCCTACTGCTAAAGAATATAAATAAACACTGATCTTGTTGAACCTTATGATACCTACAAAAAGAGTTTAAATAAAAAGAAAACGCTGTATATAATTTTAACAACAGTAGTTTGCAGATACTAGGCCCATAGAAGGACCTATCTTTTGGGCTGAAAGCAGGGATCAGCTTCTTTGGAGAAGTTTCTTCCTGATAAATTGACTCCAGGTCCATAATTAATATTTATTACAACAGGAAACTTTCTCTGGCAGTCTTTCATCTAATCCTGCCAAGAGGCCTGCTTGGTACCTAGAGAATGAGAAGATGACTTGAGAATACAAATGGGAAAGATAACTTGAGTGGCATATTGAAATCAGGCAGGGGGACATTACTTTTTGTAGTAGTTTCACTATA
The DNA here is from genome assembly GCF_051295495.1 of Thamnophis sirtalis. Lineage (NCBI taxonomy): Eukaryota > Metazoa > Chordata > Lepidosauria > Squamata > Natricidae > Thamnophis > Thamnophis sirtalis. The sequence goes on along the minus strand of NW_028261392.1, from coordinate 21,879,538 downwards.
TTTTCTAAATCTGGATTTTCACAAATGCTTGCGCAGAATGGGAGGGACAGTCTATAACAGGGGTTGGCAAACGTAAACACTCAAAGAGCCATTTCCCACAGAAAAGAAAACACCGGGAGCCACAAAAGTCCTAACCGGAAGCTCCCTGTTCAATTCTGGAGCTGACTGGAAGTTCACTTCCCCCACCATAGAGTTTCCTCCTAGCGTGGCATACTTTTTCCTCTACCTGTCATAACTGAAAGCCCTATCAATTGTGGAGACAACTGGAAAACCCTCCCCTTGTCATAGAGTCTTCTCCTGGCGCACTGTGCTTCTCCCCCCACCTCATCAGAAGCTCCTCTCAAAATTTTGGTGCCGACTGGTGACAGAGCTGCAGCAGAGGGAGGAAAGAGTCACATGCGGCTCCAGAGCCACAGTTTGATGACCCCTGGTCTATAAGAAGGTTTTAAAAGTTAGAAGCAAAACTTAAAAAGGCAGAATCTGAGAAGAGATGGAAGGGTGACATATATATATATATATATAATTAATTAAAGAAGCATTTGGATGACAGTGGAAATACTGGCTAAGGACAGAGCTCCTCTTACAAAATTCAAAACAGACAACAAATAGGAATTCGAATAGGAATCACTATTGTTAGATCTGGGACATGATGGCTCAGTGGCTAAGACACTGAACTTGTCAATCAGAAAAGTCGGCAGTTTTGTGGTTCGAATCCCTAGCGCCATGTAACAGAATGAGCTCCCATTACTTGCCCAGCTTCTGCAACATAGCAGTTCGAAAGCACATACAAATGCAAGTAGAAAATTAGGGACCGCCTTTGGTGCGCCTTCAGCATCTAGTCATGCTGGCCACAGTTAGTGTTGGCTCTTCGGCTTTCAAACAGAGATTAGCACCGCCCCCTAGAGTCGGAAATGACTAGCATATTTTCAAGCATATATTCTATTTCTGGAGGTTCTTAAGACAAGATGAAAGAATAACCCAGGATAAAGGTGAAAAAAGAAGTATATAAACTTAAGAGCATTTGAAGATGATCTAGTTTTAGGAGGTGAAAACCCTCCTGGAAGAATAGGTAATGAAGAAAGTAATTTGGAGCATTAGATGGATTGAAATTACTAAAGAGAAAACTAAACTATTAACAAAAAAATATGAGTACAAAAGATAAAAAAGAATTTCCAGGGAAAACTGGTTTTAAGGTTGAAAAAATGTTACATATTTGGGTATTATTATACCCAATATGAATTTCATATTATTTCAGAATAATTGTATGAAGATATGGGATGAAATTAAGAAAGATTTATTAAAATGGAAAAATTATAATTCTCACTGTTTGGTACAATTTCTGTGATAAAAATGAATATATTGTTTAGGGTGATATTTTTTATTTCAAACAATAGCAATTTTGAAAAGTGATCTACCATTTAAACAAAGGCAAAAAAAGATATATCTAAATTTGAATGGCAAAGTAAAAAGCTAAGGGTTAAAAATAAAATACTGCAGAATGAAAAGGATAGAGGAAGATTAAGTTTACCTTACCTTAAATTATATTTTACAGCTTGCCGTTTAGTTGGATAAAAGAGTGGGCATTGCTGAGAAAAAGAAGAATGTTGGAATTGGAAGAACATACCTTTAGATTTGTTTGGCAGGATTTTTGTGAGACATTAAAATTAATGATGATTTTTTTAAAAAAAAAATCATTATATGAAAAGTGCTGTACTACGAATATGAATCAAGTATGAACCCAGGTTGCATCCAAATATATATATCAGTCTCAAGTCAGGAAGCATTTTATAGAACAAATATAGCAGAGAGAGAAAAATAGTAAACATATCAGAATTTATTAATACAGGAAGATGGAGAAATTAAGATATTCTAGGCAGCAATTGACTGTACAAAAACATAGTTTTCATATACACATTGACAAGAAAGAGTTAATACAGACAAGAATAAAATGGAACATGAAGATGAATTATATACAAATATCCATACAATTGCAAAAATGTATACTTGTTAAGATTTGCAATTATATGGGAAAAAAATTAAGGGTTGTATAAAAATGTATGCACACACACACACACACACACACACACAGAGAGAGAGAGAGAGAGAGAGAGAGAGAGAGAGAGAGAGAGAGAGAGAGAGAGAGAGAGAGAGATGATACACAGAAATAATTTAGAAAAACGGGATCAAATTTTCATTGTGTTATAATGTAAGAGAACATTTTTATAAAATGATGTATTGATGGTACATGACATAAACATAAAAAATGTATAACGGTACCTCAAGTCAAGATTGGAATTGTGAAAAAATATAAAGAGACATTTTACCATGCATGGTAGACTTGTAAAAAAAGCAAAAAAAAAATGGATATAAATGTATACAATAATACAAATAATTTTAAAAATTATTATCTCCAAGAAACAAGAACTTTTTATTTGAACTTACGGATAACTGAATAAGAAAAAACCAACAACTAGCAGCACAGCTCCATTTGTGCGAGCAGCATGTGTGCGCGCCCTCCACTCCCACGAATTCAAGCGGAGGGTGCTTGCACTCACACACAAAGGTCCACTGCAGAGGCGGTATTCAGCAGGTTCTCACCAGTTCTGAAGAACCGGTAGCGGAAATTTTGAGTAGTTCGGAGAAGCGATAAATACCACCTCTGACTGGCCCGGCCCCATCTATTCTCTGCCTCCTGAGTCCCAGCTGATTAGGAGGAATTGAGGATTTTGCAGTAACCTTCCCCTGCCATGCCCAGCAAGCCACATTCATATAACTGGTAGTAAAAAAAATATTGAATTCCGCTATTGGTCCACTCCTGTGAGCAGAGGATGCTTGTCCTTATGCACGATGCTGTACTTGGGTGAGCGGAGGATGCTCACACCTGAAGCACCATTCGTGAAAACGGAGCTTTGTACGCGAGTGCAAGTGTCCTCTGCTCACACAAGAACCCTCCACTCAAGCAAGTATGTGTGCACTTGCTCGCCTCTCACACTTGTGGAGCTTCACGCGTGCACACTTGCCTGTTTTTCCCACAGCCCAATTTAGAACAGGAGTTGAGGACCCCTGACTTAAAACAAAGCAAATATGATATGTTAGTTAATATCTGTTGACACTAAGTTCAATCAAATAGCATTGTATTTCATAATATTTTCGGCCGTGCGGTTCCTTCTTGTTTTGTTTTCTTGCGTGTCTTTTTGTTTCTCTTTCTTTAGGCTTTCATTTTATTCTATGCAAAATCTTAAATAAATAAATAATCTAATCTAATCTACTCTTCTCCATCATGCTGATTTACTCCAGCAGAATACACTAAGGATTTTTCTTGGATCCGAAATGTCTAATTATCATTCTATGAGCAGACAGACAAATGACTGCAAGAGAATAGCAAAAAGTTTTGCTTTTCTGGTAATTTTATCTGTATACACAGACTATTTGTCTCACCAGAGGGGGAAAAGTAATGAATCATTACTTTTGCTGTATCCCTGACAAATAAACTACATATGCACTTTATGTCTAAGGGACGCGGGAAACAATTGTGTTTTCTGTACCAGAGGAGATAACAATTTGAAAAGTGCTACAGTCAGCAATACGAGAATTGGACAATAGGAAAGAACGCAAAATAGTGGATATAAGCAATATGAATTGCACAGCTCAGAAGATTTAATGTTTTTTTTTAAATCAACATTAATATGCCATCAATGAGCCATGTCACATTTTGTATAGTTCAGGAACAGTGGCTAGTTGCTGAAAATTGGATTTACTTGATGCTATAATTTTATCTTCAGCAATACTGTCGGTCTGTAACAATTGGCTTTGAAATAATTTGTGTTACCTTAGACTTCATCTACAGTGGAGAAATTAAAAGTCCATTATCCTATTTGCATTATTTGCATCAATTCTTCAACCTTTGTATTTCCCTCTGACCACTCCATTAGTATGTCACTTTTTTCTTTCTTTCTACAAATTGTCACATCTAGGTTTCCTCCATATTTGATCACATAAGTGTCCCACATTTTCTTGATGCTGTTTTTTTTTTCTCGTCAGAAAAGCACCAAGATGAATTGGTTGGACAGGTGTCATTTTATAAGTTTTCTGGCTAAGTGGGGATGAACATCTCTCTGTCTTACTTTGACATACTAATCACTAGAGTACTCTGGCTCTCATACAGCACTCCTTTCCCTTGTGAGAAGGCCCTGTACATTGCACCTCGTGCTCCTTTGCTTGACAGAGTGCACTGTAAGAGCACAGAGGTCACTATGTCAGTCCCTATTCAGGGTCCACCAGATCATCTCTGAGAAATGACCATCCAGACTTTCTTTGAAGATCTCCAACAACTGCAAACTTAGCAGTTGATATGGACAGTTCATACAGCCAGAAGGTTTCTCCAGGGATCTAACCAGAATTGCATTCCCTGCAGTTTCAATTGACTACTTCTAGTCCTGTCCTCTGGAGCAACAGATAATAACTCTATTCCCTTTTCTATGGGTCAGTCTTTCATTTGATGATGATTATCTTATCTGCCCTCAGCCATCTCTTCTACGAACTAAATATGCACAGTTCCTCACAGGGCTTGGTTTCCCCAGGCCACAACATCTAAGTGGAGTCTGACCAAGGCACAGGTTGATTCGGTGCTATGTTATGACAGCATGTGGCTTTTTAGCAGCTATGTCATGCTGTTGTCTCCTATTTAATTTGTGGTTAACAAGGACATCCAGGTTCTTTTCACAATTACTGTTGCCAAATCAGGTCTCCTTATGTGGTGTTTGTGCCTTAGAGTGTTCTGATACGAGTGCAATTTTTTTCTTTACATTTCTGTTAAATTACATCATTCCTTTCTGGATCTCCTCGGCTTCCTTATCTAGTCATTGATAAGGATACCGAATTGCACAAAACTCAGCACTTAGCCCAGGGCTTAATACTTCCCTCCAAACTGAAGTGGAATTATTAGGAAACACACTTTGGATGCATCCGTTCAACTAATTGTATCCTACACTTCACTTTTCTATTAATTAGGATACCATGCAAGGATTTGCTGAAAGTTGTGCTAAGATACACTACTGTAGTGACGTTCCCCTGATCTACCAATAACACTCCCTAGGAGACCGGGTTCAATTAGCACAGTGATGGCTAAACTTTTTGTTGTTGTGTGCCGAAAGTGTGCACACATGCACGACAGCACACACACACACATACACATTTCCATAATGCAGTGCATGTGCAACCCCCCCAATGCATTCCTGGGCATGTGCACATGACACCCCCCAAGCCCCATTTTGGGCCTAGCAGGCCTCCCTGAAGCCTCTTGGGATCAATAATGGGCCACAGGGAAGCACACTGCACTCCCTTCTCCTTGTGCATGTGCGCGCCCCCTTGCCCTCCTGCACGGGCCCTCATGTCTCCCACATGTGTCCTGCCCCCGCACATGTGCGTGGCGGAGACACAAAAATCAGCTGGATGGTGGGAGGCATGTGCACCTGCATGGTGGAGCTGAGCTGGGGGGACAGCCCACATGCCCGCAGAGAGGGCTCTGCATGCCACCTATGGCACGTGTGCCATAGGTTTGCCATAACAAATCTAGCACAATGTGATTGAGAATGACTTCTTATAATTTATTCAAGGTCCTTGTCATGTACAGGAATCTAGCTGACAGTTCTGTAGTTTTCTAGTCCCTCCTTTTTTTTGAAGGTGGGAATAGCACTTCTGCTGTACTTAAACAGGGGTTAATTTCAGCAGAAGTGTCATCTCTCATTTAAAAAACAGCACTAAAATCAAGCCTATTTTAGAATTCCATTTTGCTCCTCGGTTGCCCCCACACTGAATAAAAAAAAATGTTCAGACGTGTCCCTCTACAATTGTTTCCCTTTTCTCTTCCACGGTTCCCTTCCACTTTTACTGTTACTTCCACTTTGGTTTTGGGGGACACCTGAGCACATGGAAATGTGGATCAATGTGACAAACAAGTCTTTTTGTGGGGTTTTGTGACGGTTCTGAAGAAATGTAAGAAAGTACATGCCCTCAGGTATTCTGAGGTAACTTTTCCCATCAAACACAGCTATACTGTTTTTAACAGCAGAGGGAGTTATGTTACCAGTTCTCCTACATTTCTCCAGCATATTGCATTGATGGGGGATGGGGGGGGGATTAAGCCTTTTGTTTTTAATGTTGGTAGTACGGTCTTTGACTAAATACTGTAACAACTTTCTGAAATTAGCAGAACAATAAACTGGTAGAATAAACTCCAGCAATGATGTCCCTGCCCGTTTGGGGTCTACTTTTACAGTAATAATTGTACAGAACTTGATGTGTGGTTCTTGAGTATGTGGAATTTGTGTACTGCTGCAGTCTTCCATTCATATTTCAACCATTGTCTCTTCTGGGCTATGAGGAATGTGGTAGATCAACTTAACTGAAAACAAATGTTTCTTCTGAGTATTCTAAAATTGAGGGCATCTATCTATCCTCAGACTTTTGGAGTTGAATTACTATTTGCCGCTATAGATAAGTGAAGGCCCAAAGTCACAGATCCCAAACAGTAGCCCTTACTCTCAAGTATTTGTTCAGATACTCTCCTAATTTGCAGGAAGATTAGGAGTCCTGGAACTCCCAAGAGCAGGAGTGAGTAATCTTGCACAGGCATATATAGAAACTTGAATAATCTTGCACAGGCACATACAGAAACATATGTAAGGATTCATGCTAAGAGGATTTTACAAATTTATGGGATTCTTATAATGAACATCTGACTGTAGAATATTTCTTCATTTACAAAAAGGAGAAAGCTGCCCTAAAAATATTCAAACAATCCATCACATTTTTCTTTAAAAAAGAAAAAGTGATTCAGCAAAATGGATTCCACAAGGGCATGAAGGGATATATAAATTTACTGAGCCTACTAATATCTGTCTTGAAGCATTTTTTGATTGTTAGGGCATTTTGTGCATATAAGGAGTCTATGAAATACCATGCAAAATCTGCCCAGCCACATACATTGGACAAACTAATAGGAGAATAAATGCACGCATCGCAGAACACAAGAACGCAGTCAGAAAAGAAGAAAAAGCTTCCTCCCTTTTCCGGCACCTTAAAGCAACAGGACATGAAATTGATTTTGAAGGAACCAAATTAATCTCCAAAACTGAACACTTCAACAAGATAATAATTATGGAAGCCATTATTAGAGAAACACCCCCACAACATGAATAAACGTGATGATACCTCCCGCCAATCAGACATCTGGAAACTAGCCCTAGTCAAAAAATTAGTCCCAGCCATGAAAACCGACATTGGACCCAGAACAACACAGGACACCACCACCAATCACCCTCACCAAACTCAAACCCAAACCCATCCCATAGATAAAATGCAACCACTATCCAGAAGCCAAACCATGGCGGCATCACCAACGGCTGCACCCCCCTCCAACCCCCACACAAAGCAAACTGACACACGTCATGAACACATGGCCAGACTGCAAACCCGGAGCCAAACCAAAGCCCAGGATGTTACATCACAGCCATCTGCTCAGGACATTAAATCACAGAACTCAGGAGTTACAACGCAAAGGCTCAGGATGTTACAACGCAGCCAACCTCCCAGGATGTTGCAGCACAGAACTCAGGATATCACTACACTAGAGCTCAGGATGTCATCACACAGCCCAATACCCAGGTCGTTATAACACAAAAGACTAATGGGCACACAGCTAGTACCTCAGGCACACAGGATGTTACGAAACAGCTGACTAATCTGCATACATCAACTCCATCAACTAATCAAGATGTAACAACACAGCCAACCAACCCGCTTACAGCAACAAAGCCAACACTCCGCACACCCCCACCAATATTTATAGAAAGACAGCAACTCCGATCACACTTTGCTCGCACAAGCACGAAGCTGAAGTCACCAGCCTGAAGATGGCGAGTGAGACCTCATCAAAACATTGCCAAGATGCTCTCAATCTTACATGGGAAAAGACCCAAATATGCCAAGACCTGCATGCGCGCGCGCGCGCGCGCACACACACACACACACACACACACACACACACACATACACACAGAGGGAGAGAGGGAGGGTAAATAGAAAGTGTATTTATTGACTGTGAAAGAGATTTGTTTTGCACATTTTAATGATGGTTGATTCACTACATGAATGATTGAATATAAATAATATTGATAGACTGCAGGACTACTTGCTTATCCTTAGTACATGAGTAATAATCCAGTTTAGTCTCTCTGACAGGCTATGTTTCTCCAGAGGTATTTCAGTTTTGAGCAACTAGTAGAACCAAGATTCAAATCAGAAACTTTTTATGCACTATATACTTGCCCTATCACTGAGGCATGGTGCCTTCTACCTTTTTTATGGTGCGGTTAAAAAAGAAATATGAATGAGTTGATGCCTTTTGTAATTGGCAGATCAAATATGAATGAAGCAATGTGCATTTTAGAGTATACAAATTAATCATATCGATTGAAAAATTGAATTGCTTCAATTTTCTAAAATAAAATAAAACGGAGTAAGCAAAACCCTTCTAATGATTAAAATATTTGATTATTCAATCCCAAAATATCTGAAAAATTGGAGGGGACTGTTGTAATTCAGAAGAAGGAAAAATGTGCCTCTTACTTTCGCCCTAGTAAAAAGTATTTTCACAGATATTGTTGAAGCCTCTTTTGCCCCAGGATATAATAATATTTTATTGATGTGACATCACTACAAAATATCACTTCCCACATCTAACCCAACTCCGGAATTTCACTAAATCCTCTGTCTCACATTAGCGGTTCTTTATGTTATAAAAAAAAGATGAGCACATTTGAGACTTTCAGGAAGTGTTCAGCCACAAGTCAATAACCAGAGCCATACACTGCAACTCTGCAAGCTGGAAGTAGGGAAACCAGATACAAATTATATTATTTTTGGCAGCATCCCTATATTCTCAGCTTTGAAATCTGTTTTCAGTAGTAGAATTTCAGCGGAGCAAAACATTCTTGTTTTTCCCTGTTGTTTTTCTTTTTTTGTTCCAAGTTTAAACTATAACCCCTAAATTGAATATTAAATTCCACTGAAAACATTGGACATTTCTTCTGAATAATAACCTACAAAATGATCTTTGGGAAGGCGTTGAGTCATTCAATAGTGAGATTGAAAATGATTAAGAGTCAAAAGTTCTTAAACACCCACCACAAATCGTTCAGTGTAGCAATACATCCTGGTCTACCTTCTGTTCAATTTTTTCTTCATCCAAAAATGGTCTTTCTTTCAAACCCCGCTTTGTTAGTCCTTCTTTTGCTATTGCCTCAAAGCAAGGCATGCTGTCAAAATGGAAAATGATACAAATAAAGACATTATTTAGAAGACACAGTGGGCTCAAGCATGAGACCCCCTGTAAGAAGCCAAAAAGAAGCCTTTTTGAGAGGCTATGTGACTTTATGTCGTGTATTTCCAGGATGAAACAGATTGGCACATCTTTTTCACTGAACATCCCAGACATTACATAATCAACTGCTCTATTTTCCCAGACGGACATGTTTTTGCTAATAGTGCTCTTCTACTGTACAATTTGCTCAGCAAATCCCTCCAGCAGAATTCTGATAACCTTTCAATATTTATTAAATGAAATTGGAAGAACATAAACCAGAGGTGGGTTCCAGTAGTGGTATGGCGGCCTGGGTCGCTGGAACCAGCAGTGACCCAGGTTTGCCATGCACCCCCAATTGCCCGTCATCATCGCCATCTTGTTTTTGAGTTCTGCGCATGCGCAGAACAATTTCAATTGAACTGTGCATGCACATGCAGTGCACATTTAGCGCACGCACGAGCGAACTGGCAGTAAAGCCAGCCGTAACCCACCCCTGGCATACACTTATAAGTTCCTGTACAGAGAATTATTATACTTCTGAGAGTTATTCAACAACAGAAAATGAATGGATCAAAGTGCCTCGGTACCTTATGCAGTTTCTTTGTAATACTGAGCCAACAACAAAAGGACTAAAGATTAATCATGTCTATTTGTTACACTTCTCTTTGGCCTATAATGGAAATTGCAGTCAGTCTAGATTCCTGTAGTCAGTACAAATACTAATATATATATATTTCTGTCTGCTCATCCATTAAAGAGGGATCAAAGAACAAATCGGTCCAGATATATCAATCCAGATACAAATGAACAGCTCAAACCATCATATTCTGGACATATTAAGCAAATGGGTGAGGGCCATAACGTTGGGAAAAAGAAGAGGACAATCCATAGCAAGGAACAATGACTTGATTGCAAAAGGTCAGGCTGGGAACAGATCATCTTGCTGAATTATGCAATCATTAAGATTGGACACTGACTTGATGGCACATAATCAAGACATCACAGATAAAATAAACTACATATATCCACTGGTCATCTATTTCTAATATAATTCTATTGTCAGGATTCCAATGGATTCCCTAATTAAATCATGAGCATTGAGCCAAGCTTCAAAAGAAATCCAGTTATGTATTAGGAACATGCCGGCACTTACCCAAGTGAAGACAGTTCTGACCTCACATAATTTACGACCCAATTATGAACCTGTTTTCCCCCTCCTCTCAGGGTATGACATAAATGACATTCTCCGACGGAGCACTTTTGTAGGCTGTAGAGATCATGCCCCTCTGGCTGTGGCAGGTAACCTGGGATATAGCCTTAATAAAGGTACGCATGTAATGTGCTTCTTGTTGTGGCTGCCATGCTGCTCCATCAGTTTCCCCCCTCTCCTGCCTATGGCAACTTAAGAGCAGGCCAGGGATGCTTTGCAAGTTGACATGTGCGCGCACACACACACAAACACACACTTTACCTTTAAGCACAACCTAACCTATCAAATACATCAGGGATCCCCAACCCCTGGCCTTTGGCCTGGTACTGAGCTGCAGCCTACTTGGAAGTGGGCTGGGCAAGCAGTGTGTGAGTGTGCGAGCATGCAAGTGTACAAAGCTCCATTTGTGCATGCGTCCACCATTTGTGCAAATGGAGCTGCACACACAAGCACATGTACCCACTGGTTGTGCAGAACCACCCCCTCTCCCCCCGCCGATGCTGAAGACCTTGGGCCACAAAGCCAGAAAGGTTGGGGACTGCTGAACTAGATCAATAGCTGTGTCAGAAAAAGGCTCTGTGGCAAAACATGGAAATGAAAAATGTTGGAGAATTTTTTATACTGTAAGAAGAATAGAATGATATAGGTGATATTATAAAGGCATATTATTATTATTAAATAGACTAAGAATGATGTAACTATATGAACCCAATATCTAGAATATTTTTTTTAAATGAAGGAATAAGAATTGTAACTGAACAAATGATGTTCAATGATAATAATGTATCTATGTATATTTGATGGATAATTTGTGATTTTATATACAACTGAAAGTGGTGATTATGGAAAGAATGCATAAAAGCCAATGACACGCTATATGTAATTGATGTAATTGGTGAAGGTTTAATGTATTATATTTTGTTTGTCTTTGTTTAAAAAAAACTTTTACAAAAAAGAAAAAGAAAATAGCAATAGCAGTAGACTTATATACCGCTTCATAGGGCTTTCAGCCCTCTCTAAGCAGTTTACAGAGAGTCAGCATATTGCCCCCAACAATCTGGGTCCTCATTTTACCCACCTCGGAAGGATGGAAGGCTGAGTCAACCCTGAGCCGGTGGGATTTGAACCGCTGAACTGCTGATCTAGCAGTAGCTTGAAGTGCTGCATTTAACCACTGCGCCATACAAGGGGCTCTGTGGCAAAGCAGAGAGACTACATTGTTCTGACCTAGGCTTCCCCAGGAGCACGAAGCCAAGTCCTCATCCTGATAAACCCCTTGTATTTAATCTACAGTGAATTCCTCTCCATTAAAGCCCCGGTCCACAGTCTTTCAAGATAGTTCCCAATTACCGACCTTTATCAGGCTTGGAAAGTGGCCAGGCCGATTTCTTTCAGACACCACAATACTTGGCAAGAATGCAGGAATGCAATTTGTCTCCTGCAAATGCCCCTTCCCTTTTGCTCCTCTTTTATTCCCTATAGGAGGGGCCATTCACCGTCCACCTGTGGCCTGACTCCCAAGTCAACCCTTCTTCCTTAGGTGCTCCCTTCATCTGGCAACTCTGCGCATGCGCACACTGGGAACAGGCTCCAGCTGTTCATCTGCCTCACTGATGTCTGACTCCGAAGGCAGCTGATAACTGTCAGGTGGCCCTGGCCCCATCTCTGCCTCCAATGCAGAGCACTCATTAGAGCCTTCCCCAGACTCCAGGACTGGCCCTTGCTCCTCCCCAATCTCCCCTATGTCTGAATCTGCTGCCAGTTCCTCTGGCTGCTGGTGGATGACAACATACATCAACCATTCTATATTCTGTACAGGAATTGCAAGGGGCCCAGTCCCAAATCTAAGTGGAAGGGAGTCACTACTTTTCAAGACCGTCTATGATTGCCATCTACTGATTGTTTAAACTAGCGGCATTCTATAAGAATAATTCTATAATTCTAGCACATCAGCTTTGTTATTCAGTAGACCTGAAAGAGGAAAAAGGCTGAAAAAAGGACAGCAAGACTGCCATCATCTCCCAGGTCTTTTATTAACATTGCCTGAGAAATACTCAATAAAGGCAAGAGCTTGAAATAAGAGACAAAGGTGAAGCTTCTTTTCCCCCTTCAATACTGGTAATTAATTAATTCCCACTTTGCATAGGCTAATTGAGGGCAATCAGATAATATTGTGTGTCATTTCATCAAATGCTCTCCAAGTTTCCTTTATTGACACCCCTCTTAACCTACATCTTCCTTTGCTCAGGGAAACAAAAGGCTCGGCCCTTCGCTTCAGTTGTAATGTTGACAATTGTTCCCTGTAACATTTCATGTTTGAACTTTTTACAGATGTCTGGCTGAGGCTTGAATTATTATTTATAAACCAAATTATCTAAATAAATAATGTTCAAATACATACCAATCCAGCCTACACTAGAATCTAGAAAGGAAGGGGAAATACTGACCTGAGGTGCACAATGGGGAATTAATGCAAAAAAATAATAATAATGAGAAAACTATGTCAAGGGAAGGAAGAGCCAAAGGCAACAAGCCTTGAAGTTTCCTGCTCACATCCATTATTAAAACTGCAGCTGGCCTGATAACACTAATTTATATTAGTGTTATAGAGGGATGTAACATATAATGTTATAGAGGGGTAGAATCAAGAACATGTGAAGTGTTGACATCACTTCAGTGGTGGGATTCAAAAAATTTCACTATCGTTTGGTGGGCATGGCTTAATGAGTGTGGCTTGGTGGGTGTGGCAGGGGAAGGATACTGTAAAATCTCCATTCCCACTTAACTCCAGGGGAAGGTTACTGCAAAATCCCCATTTCCTCCCAATCAGCTGGGACTTGGGAGGCGGAGAATAGATGGGGGTGGGGCCACTCAAGGTGGTATTTACCGGTTCTCCGAACTACTCAGAATTTCGGTCACCGGTTCTCCAGAACTGGTCAGAACCTGCTGAAAACCACTTTTGCATCAGTTTATAATGCCTTGGTAAGACCACACTTGGAATCTTGCATCTTCGTTCAAGTTTGGAGCTTTCATGGTAAAGCTTCCACCCATCACTTCTTGCATTACCCTCAGGGGGCTATGGAAGATAAATATCCCTCTTCCCCGTGACATCCATTCATGCATCAGAAAAGTGTTCTCATATCTCCCTTAGACTTCCCTTCTTGAAGCTAAACACACTAAGTTCTTTTGCCACTCTTCATAGGATTTAGCCTCCAAGCAAGCTTCTTGCATTTTTGTCACACCTATCAGCAATTCTTCCAATTCCTCGGCATCCTTTCTGCATGACAATTCCACGTGTTGTCTCATTGGTGCAGCATAGAGTGGAACTATCACTTCTTGCGATCTTGAAACTGTACAGGTAGTCCTCAGTTAATAACCACTCATTCAGTGACCATTTGAAGTTATCATGGCATTGAATTGGTGATACTTATCATTGATCCTCATGCCCGAACCCCCACGGACATGTGATTACAATCTGGGTTCTTGACAAATGGCTTACACTTAGAATGGTAGCAGCATCCTGGGGTCACACAATCACTATTTGTGACAAGTAAAGCCAATGGGGAAGCTGGCAGAGAAGATTGCACCCTGCTCTTGTACTTCCCTCTCCCCCTGCCTTTTCTTCTGAGCAGTCCAGCTAGATACTATGAGATCCTGAGGACCTTGTACTCCATAGCATATGCCTACCTGTGGTTACATGGCATCACAGCAGCCACCTGTACCTGCTCTCCTCCCAGCAGAAGCTACCTCTGGCCCAGGTGCATTTGTGCTGGCTGTGGCAGTCAGTTAGATGTGCCTTTGCCCTCCGAAGCACCAACCCCATACTCAACTGTTCTCATAATGCACCACAGAAACCACGTACCTGACAGTTAGCCTGATGGCAAGCTATCCAGGATTTGCAACTTCCTGCTGGCTTCCCCACTGAGTTTGCTTTTTGGAAGCCAGCAGAAAGTTGCAAGGTGATCCTTGCTCAATGATCCACAATCCTTGCTTAACAACAGCAACTGGGATTGTTAGGATTGCCATAACTAAGCAATACAATCACATGACTGCATTGCTTAGTGATGGCAATTCGGATCCCAATTTCCATGGTTAACCAAGGACTATCTGTGCTTCTCTTGATGCAGCTTAAAATTGCGTTGACTTTTGGCAGCTGCAGCCCATTCCTGGCAAATGCTTAATGTATAGTCTATATTTGTAGTATTGTTTATCCAGGTATCCTTTATTTATACTTGTGCATCAGGTTTTTTTATTAGTTTAAGTGCAGAATCTTATATTGAACAACATTTTGCTGACTAGAACCCAGTATTTAGGTTTATGAAGATCCTTTGAATCTCAAGCCTGTTTTCATGAGTCTTGGCAAACTTCAACCATAAAATTTATGAGCATCTTCTCTTCCCTTATTTAAGTCATTTATGAAGATGTTGAAGAGCACTGGGCCCAGGGCAGATCCCTGAGAGAAACAACTACATACCTTCTTCCCCGTTAACATATATACATAAAATATATGTTGCCTATGGTTGTTCAGCCAGCTGTGAATCCATCTGGTAGTGGGGCCATCTAGTCCACATTTTTCCTGTTCATCGAGAAAGTCTCTTTTATCAAATGGCTTGTTGCAGCATATATCACATCCACAACATTCACTTAATACACTAATCTAGTCATCTCATCAAAGAAAGCAATGCAATTTGTCTGGCATAATTTGTTTTTAACAAAACCATGCTAGCTTTCAGTAATCTGCCTTATTTGTTTCTACGTGATTGCAAACCTACTGCTTGATTATCTGATGTAGTGTTTCCCCAGGTATTGAAATCAAGCAGATCTATCTGTTATTTACTGGATCTACTTTGTTCCCTTTGTAACTATTGGGGCCACGTTGGTTCTTCTCAAGTCTTTAGATTCTTAAATACAAGAAATGATTATCAACTTCAAGCATTTTACAAACATTCTATCTCAAAATGTTTCTAAGATTACTCTCAATATAGGTAGTTCTTGACTTATGACTGTAATGGAGCCTTGAATTTCCACCCTAAGTCATGACAGTTGTAAGTCGAAGCATCCATGTGACTGGACCTGAGTTTATAACTTGTATTATGCTGATTTTTAAGTACACACAGCAATCTTTAAGTGAATGCCAGAGTTATTAAATGAATTAATGTATTCCTATGGGCATTTTTTTTAAAACAGAAACCAACTAAAATGACTGGAAACCAGCAAAATTGAAACCCACCACTGATCTAACACCATGTAAATTCCTTAAACTATGGGACACACATATAATATGAAATTTCTCCTTTTGTATCATTGAAGCAATGAGGCCTTTTTCGAATCTCCTGCATATGATATTAACAGCTACTTCCAATTCCCTGGAAAAATACACGGTTACTTTAAAACTTCAAAAAGAGATGGCTTTGGCCTTGAAACCAATTGCAGGAGACTGCATTGTAGTACATAAAGCCAAGCTGGCTAGATACTTATAATTTTCTAATAAGATCAGGAAACATTGGACATTTCTGGATGATAACCAATCTAGTTTATAGCTATAAATTTTCAGATGTTCCCTCGTTCAACTCTTAAGCAGAACTATCCTTCTTTATCCTTTTAAATAGGAGCCAAGATATTATCACTTTTATTGAGTGAAATCTTTCCAATATTTAGTGTTGAACATATATCTTGCAAAATCAGTAAAATTCTATTAATCTTTGGTCTCATTGAGTTATAGGCTGTTGTAGGAATAAAATAAATCATTTATTTGAGAAGAATATTTAAAAAAAATTCCTTATAGGAAATAATAAAAACATAGAAACACATAAAATATAATTGGGCTTGGGAGAAACTACATTTTTTTTTCTGCTTATGATCACTCATTTCACCTTCTTCCGCCCACGAGAGCAACTCAAATGGCATTAGCTAATTTGAAAAGCTAAGCATGTTTGGATCAAGTTAAGATTGGTTGGAAAATCACCAGCAACTCTCAGGGCTGCAAGTTTGATTGGGAAGCCAAAACAAAACAAAACAAAAAATTTCCAAAAAACCACATCCTGGCAGAAGATAACAATCAGCCACTCATGTAGTGTTGCCATGAAAATTATACCAAGGTCAAGCTTTCCTCAAAAGACATTTGACTTGCATGGATTAGCATCCTGGTGTTGATGTTGTCTGATTCATAGAATTATAGGGCTGGAAGGGACATGACAAGTCCTCTAATCTAACTCCCTATCCAAGGCAGAAGATGTTGTTTCATCCAGGACAAATGGGTGTTGTCCAAAATACTGTTTGCACAGTACTGCTTCCAAAGGAAGGTTGATTTTCACATCGTCCATATAAATTCCACAGGAAGGAACTGAGTGCTGATAAACCACCTTTGCTGTCATACACATTTGGATATAAATACTCAGATTCAAGTGGCAAAACAACTCACATTCTACACAGCTTCATTCTCCCATTCTGCTTTTAGTTCTTTCTCTACATTTTGTCACCGCATGCGAGGCACAGAATCCATCACTTCGGTTGACATTTAATCACTAGAAGAAAACTTACATTCATTCCTAATCATCTTTACCCATCATCATTTCTTCTTCCACTATAGGATTTTAACCCATCACTCAAAACATTTCATAAAATGAATCTTTCAAATTAAGCAGTGATTTACGCTACAGATTAGCACAAGACTTTTTTTTAGCTCATTAGCAAAGAAGTTATATAGCAGCCAAACTTTAAATTAAGCACTGATTTCTCTGATTTCTTCCTTCCAAACAGACAAATTCTAGGAAATTAGAACATGTTTATCCAAATGCAATCTAATCTGTACAAAATCAAAGAGAGGGAAATGTATAAATGCTGTTCAAGAGCTGGAGTTGAGAAGGGGGTTTAGTTGTGGGTGTGGAACCCATAAACAAAATGATCCATCACACTCAGCATGTTGTTCTGAATGAAAATACATCTATTGTACATGGAGGCACAATGCTCTTCAATTTCTTCATAAGTGATCTAGGGATAAAATGGAAACTTTTCAAACTACACAAACTGGGGGAATAACACAAAACTTTAGAAGATAAAAATCCATCTGACTAGGAATCAGATGGATCTTGACAGACTTGAAAATTGGACCCCATCCAAAAAAACACAATTCAGTAGTGAGAAAAGCAAGGACCAGGGGTGGGTTCCTGCCAGTTCTAACCTCTTCTATAGAAGAGGTTCCACAAATCTACTGTGTCGTTTAGAACCAGTTCCAGCTCCCTCCCCCTGCCCATCCGCACATCATCAAGATGAAGAGCGAGAAGAGGAATTCAGGGAGTTGAAGTCCACAAGTCTTAAAATTGTCAAGTTTGAACACCCCTGTTTTTTTTTTTCCTAACGGGTTAGGGGTGCAAGGGTCTTGTAAATTGACAGTTTTAAGACTTGCACACTTCAATGCCAGAGTTCCTGAGCTAACATGACTGGAGGAGGAATTCTGGGAGTTGAAGTCCACAAGTCTTAAAGCTGTCAAGTTTGAACACCCCTGGGTTTGTTTTTTTTCCCTAAAGTGTTAGGGTCTTGTAACCTGACAGCTTTAAGACTTGCGTGCCAGAGTTTCTGAGCCAACATTTTGGTTGCTAAGCAAGAGCATTGTTAAGTGAGTTTCACCACATTTTACAAATTGGCCACACCCACCCAGCCACATGGCTGACAAGCCACTCTCATCCGGTCACATGGTTGGCAAGCCACTCCCACATGGTCACATGGTTGGCAAGCCACTCCCACAAAGCAGGCCACACCTACAGAAGAGGTTCTAAAAATTTTGAAACCCACCACTGGCAAGGACTTACACTTAGGTGAAAAAAAATGCACAGGTATAGAATAGGCAAGCTGGTTCAACAATATAACTGTAAGAGGAATCTAGCTGTCCTAGTAGAGTACCACTTAAATATGAGCCAGCAGTGTGCTGCAGCTACCAAAAAAGTCAATGCAGTCCTAGCCTGCATCAACAAAGAGGTAATTCTGGTCACCATGATGTAAATACAATATTGAGGCCCTAAAGAGCATCAAAGATGATAAGAGGTCTGAAGGCTAAAACTATATTATGAATGATTGAAGGAGCACCTGAGGGCAGGACAGGAAGTAAAGAGTGGAAAATAATTCTAGAGATTATGATCCAATCTAGAACTAAAGATTAATTTTGGACAATGAGAGTAATTAATCAGTGGAATGTCTTGACTCCAGAAGTTGTGGATGCTCCATCACTGGAGTTTTTTAAAGAAGAGATTGGATAGCTATTTGTCTGAAATAATATAGGATCTCCTGCTTGACAAGGGGTTGAATTAGAAGACCTCTAAGATCTCTTCCAACTGTATTATTTTATGTTCTACATAGAGTAAAACAAGTCAAAAACCAGCAGTTGTTGGGAAGCAGATTCCTTGAAAATTGGCTAGAGAAAAATTTGGTCAAAATCCTTTTCATTCCTGTTTCGGCATATGTTGGTCAGTTGAAAGATGGTGTGCCCTCTAAGTCAGCTAATCAACCCATTTATTTAAGGCAAAGAAAAGTGTGCATTTGTCTGCATAATCCAGAATTCTAGTTTTCATTGCAACCAAACTGGGCCATCTTTGGTGCCAAAGGGCATCAAACCCATTTTTATGATGGTTGTTTGGATTGCGATCCATTGTGTGGGTTGAGGATGAGGCTCTATCTCCTGAATAATTGCACCAAGGAAGGGTCTACCTCAATCAGCACTCAGGGATTCTGACAGTTACATGACTTGGTTTTCGATTAAAGAAATAGAGCAGAAATGATAGTGTGGCTGAACTCCATTACTTTACAGTATAAATTATATCTTATTTGACCACAATATCACTGTAGAATATAATTCTACAGTAATGGATCTGACAGAAGCCTTTGTCCTGTTTCAAAGAAAATTGATATTTGGTGTCACCAAAATTGATATTGTGTTATTTTTGATACTTGAAACTTGAAAATTAGCATAGCAAATGACTGGCATATGTTTGCCACCCTGTTATCCATTAGGATGCTGCTTACTCTTGGCATCTTCTCTTCTCCCCACCTTCCACCTGCCTATAACACGTTCTATTCTCTGACAGGACAATGATGATAGTAAGAAAAGCACTGTAATATCAATGCCAAAATTAGATGGTTTCTACCACCAATCAGCTTACTCCTGGGGAGGAAAGCTACGACAAATCTAGACAGCACGCTAAAAAGCAGGGACATCAACCTGCCAATAAAAGTGCATATAATCAAGGCTATGGTTTTCCCAGTTACAATCTATGGCTGTGAAAGTTGGACCATAAGAAAGGCTGAGCACCAAAGAATTGAGGCCTTTGAACTATGGTGCTGGAAAAGACTCATGCAAGTCCCTTGGACTGCAAGGAGATCAAACCAGTCAGTCCTAGAGGAGATCAACCCTGATTGCTCTTTAGAAGGCCAGATCCTGAAGATGAAACTCAAATACTATGGCCACCTAATGAGAAGGAAGGACTCACTGGAGAAGAGCCTAATGCTGGGAAAGATGGAGGGAAAAAGAAGAACGGAACAACAGAGAATGAGGTGGCTGGATGGAGTCACTGAAGCAGTAGGTGTGAGCTTAAATGGACTCCAGAGGATGGTAGAGGACAGGAAGGCCTGGAGGAACATTGTCCATGGAGTTGCGATGGGTCGGACATGACTTTGCAACAACAACACAACCAATCAGAGTGAAAGGTAGTATTAGCAAACAAGGTCAAAGAGTGTGAAGAAGTAAATCAAATCAGCAACTTCAATATGCCTTCAAAAAATCAAGTAGTGTTCTAATACTGAAAACATTGGTCTGCAGTAAAATAAGAGGTTCTATTTGATATAGGAAAGCCAGTTGGATGTAATTGTTAAGGTACATTGTTGGAAACCCAGAAGCTATGAGCTGTAGTCCTGTCTCAAGCATGAAGCTATCTGGGTGATCTTGGGCCAGTCATTCTTTCTCAGCCCAAAGAAGTAGGCAATGACAGACCACTTCAGCAAATCTTGTTCCGACAGTTGCCAGGAGTCAAGAGTGACTCAAAAGCACAAACCAATCAACAAACCTTGATACAGAGTGCATTGCAATTGTACTACCCCTTAACAAACACCTGCCTGTTGTTCTTCATTTTTAAAAAGGGATTTATATACCTTTTAAACATGAGAGCAATCTTAATGATCAGCTATCATTATCAAAAAAGGCAATGTATTGTCATGATGAAGGACTAGCCTGACACCACAGAGACTCAAGTTCAAATCTACCCTCAAACAGCTGAGGTTCTTGGATGATTTTGGGCCAGTTTCTTTCTCTCAGTCCAACCTCTTAGCGCAGGAGTGTCAAACTCGATTTCACTGTGGGCCTCATCAGGGTTGTGTTTGACCTTGCGGGGCTGGTGTGGGCGTGGCCAGCTTGACGTCACTCATGTTGGGGGCACATGGTGACCCGAGTGCTCAGCCAGAGAAAATGGGCTCCCGAGCTTCATTTTCAGCTGTTAACAGTCTCCTGCAACCCTTTGCCAGTGAAAACGGAGCTCACGAGGGCCACCCACAGGCCTCCCAAGCTCCGTTTTCAGCTGTGACAGCCTCCTGCAACCTTCTGCCAGAGAAAATGGAGCTCGTGAGGGCTGGCTGAGGCCCTCCAGAGCTCTGTTTTCACTGGCAGAGGCACCGTGGGCCGGTCCTTTGCTGTTTCCAGAGCAACCACACGGGTCAGATCTAAGCACCCCACAGACCGGATCTGGCCCCCCGGCCTTGAGTTTGACACCCCTGTCTTAGACTGTGTTGCTTTGGGAGAAAATGGGAGAAGACTGACTATGATTTCTGTCTTGAGTGAAGAGGTGGAATGTAAAGCAGATAAGTCAATAAATAAGACACCCACATCGTTTTTCCTCTAATAAAATCCAAGTAATTAAACTTTAAACCAAATGTTGACTTACAAGAGGAACCCATCTGAGTTCATGTGTCTGATCAATTTTTTTTTTTTAAAATAAATAACATCTATTGTTTTGGAAGCTGAAGACCACCTCAAACTTAAAAAGAGAAGAACTAAAAACTCATTGTTTCACTCTTGAATGGATGAATATTTCATCTCTGTTAATGCAGGTGTTCGGCCAGAGAAACAATAAATCCCCTTTTTTGTTCAGAATGTATAGCAGGAAATATCATCTGATGCAAAACTTAAAAAAAAAATCAAAATCGCTCAATAGACTTGAACAAAAGCTTCCCTTTGTTCATCAGGAGATCATTTTTCTGAAAGGAAGAATTCAAAAGCTAAGTCACAATAGGGGCAATCACAGTAATAGTTTTGCATCATTCCAGAGTGCTGAGGGTGGGGCACTGGTAAGATGGCACTGTGTGTGTGTGTGTGTGTGTGTGTGTGTGTGTGTGTGTGTGTGTGTGTGTGTATCCTTTCTCAAGCTGATGTCCTCCCAGATGTGTTTTGATCAAGTGTCCACATTTTCAGCTACCTGAAATTCATTCAGCCAAAACTATTTAAGTTTCCCTCCCCCTCCACAAAAAAAACCCCTGTAGTTACAACGCATCTGGAGAGGAACAAGATAAGAATGGATGGCATTTTATTAAGTTATTAAATGTAGTGGGCAGGTATGTGTGTAAGAAAAATAAATACATAAGGAATTATCTTAGGGGAAAGAGACTTTATCATTTGGAGATTGTTGTCTGCAATTAAAAAAAAAAGAACTCACCTGCTTTTACTTATGATAAGATAGGAATTAACAAGTATTTGGCTATAGAAATATAAACTTTGTCCATAGAGTCCAACACTTTCTAGAATTTCTAGCATAATAGAGTATGTCATTTTGTTTACCCATTAAACAAGTGGGCTTTTCTTCCTAGTGAATGTTTTGAGGACATTTTTGATCACTATATCATCCTTGCTGCCTTGTGGTCAATTAAAACAAGGAAAGGAACATTAAATAAAAGATAAAAGCAATTAAAGATAAGAGTACTGTGGTTGTAAGACTGCAGTATCCCCGCAGTTTGAGGAAAGGACATAAATATACATTTTATGACAAATATGATATAAGCCAGGAACAATAACTGTAGGTTTTTAATCATCTAATATTGGCTAATATTTTGTTCGATATTGGTTCCTGAAGAGCAAAACTGGAACATAACATCCTATCTGGGTTGTGTTGTTTGGCTTTAAAATCAAAGTTAATTATGACCGTAACTTTCTTATGCTGGAATCACTTGCCTTAACCTTGGCTGAATCTTCCAACTGCATTTCAGTGTCAGGCAGAATAAATACCATTACAAGAATCCTATTCCTCTGCTCTTTCTTTTTCCTAATAAATGTTTTATGAATTTCCCAGCTGCACTAATGCTAACAAATTGCTGGGCAAAGATACCAAGGCTGGGATTTGAACTTAAGAACCTGGGCAATTAAGCATCTATCATGCCAGGAGAAATATCAGACAATCCTAATAGTGTGTGCCTTTTTTCTCCCTGCTACAGTAATATTACTCAGGAAATCTTGTATGCACATCTCCCTACCAATGCAGTACATAATTCTCGCGGGACATACTTCCTGCCTGAAAAAGACAAGTGTAGGCCACAGTCACTGTTGTTTACTGACCTTAGTTGTTGCCTGTAATATATTTGCAGATAAGACCTGCTACCTGTATCAGGGAGATGGGTAATCTAGAAATCCAATAGCTAGCTAGCTAGTTAACTAACTAACTAAAAATAGCCCATCTGTTGATTATGGGATTAACTATGTGGAATTAGTTATTATAATAATTTATGTTAAATATCCCCATTAAGGACTCTTTCTCTTCGTGAAGCCACTTCTGTGTCCTGACGTTTTTTTCCATTCAGTCAGGTGAAGCTGATTCCGAAAGAAGTCTCTATATCAAACTTGACACAAAAACTTCTGAAGTGTTATAAGATGAGCAGCTTACCTGCCAAACCAACCATGGCAGGTGGCAATATTGGAAATATAAATCATCCCCTTCTTTTAACGAGCCCATAATCCCATGCGAGGTGGAATCTGGGCAACTGAATGCAGCTAAGTATTTACTGGCTGGATGCCATTCCTGTCACCAATGTGGAGTTTTGTTTAGCAGATATATTCTCATTGTGCCCAGAGAGAGAAATATCTGCCTCCACCTAAGATCGAACTCACAGCCTCCTGATTGTGAGGTGAGAGCTTCGCCTCTAGGTCACCGCATCACTCAATATTGGAAATATAAATGGGGGAGTATATACAAGATGGAATATTTTGCACTCAGGCAAATGTATCCTAACCGGCTTCTTTAAAACTGGGGTCTCCAACCCACAGTCAATAGATCAGCACTGGGCCATGGCATGCCAGAAACTGGGCTATGCAAAAAAGCAAAGCCCCTGGCCCGTGGAAAAACCTCTCTTCATGGAACCAGTCTCTATGCCCAAAAGTTTGGGAGCCACTGTTTTAAAACTTGTTCCAACATTCTCTATATGTCTAATATAAGTTTTGGAAATGGTTTGACCTTTTTGGTCAACAGTTGCCTTTGTTTTTATTCATGTAATAGAGCCTAAGAATGCCTAGTTACAGACAACATTGGTACCATCATGACTGATTTTGCATTTGGGGATCTGGCTGCAGAATTATCTTCACTTTCTGAAAGATATGCCCTTAGCTACCCTTCAAAAGCCTACCCTTCAAAGAACGATGAAAACTTCAGTGACGTATTTAGGGACATTTGAAAATTTGGCTGCCTGGTGTTATATTGTTCTTCTTCTTGTGGGTTTGTTTGTGAGGTTTAGGTTATCATATTTATATTTCAGAATATAGTTATGGTTTTTATTATGTTTTGTTATTTCTGAAAACATAACTTGGGAGTCCTCAGAAATGGAGCAGTTTATAAGCCAAAGTAATGATT